>NC_091165.1:46851939-46944439 GCF_040958095.1 Procambarus clarkii | reverse complement strand
GGCACTTTGTGAGAAGGTAGAGGGCATCGTGGGAGTCCAAGTCCCCTATTCTCTCTTCCATCCTCTTTAGGTCTCTAAACTTTTCGTCAAGGACTGCAGCAATGGTATTGTGGCCCAGAGGTGCTCGAAGTAGTGTGCTGTCGGTGGGTTTAATGACTGAGGCTTCTGGTAAAACTGATTTCATTGCTCTAATAATTACTTCACTGGATGCAATAATTTCGCACTTGGAGGGGTTAAGAACGAGACCCATGGACTTCCCCCGTGTCTTCACCAGCTTCAGGTCTTCCAGCAGGGAATCTTGTGTGCCTACCAGAGTGCCATCATCCAGGAACCAGATGTTGAGCTCACTGGACAGTCTGGTTGTAATTTCTCGAACCGCTATGCAAAAGAGGAAGGGTGCAACTGGGCCTCCCTGTTGAATTCCCTCTGCTGAGGTGACTTCATGTTTGCCAAACAGGAGGGTTGAGTCTTTGCTGTAGCCTGCTGACACAAACGGGAGAATGCTTGGGCAATGTTCCTGGACTGCAGTGAGGATTGCTTCCCTTTTGACCGAGTGTAAAGCGTTTTTAAAATCTAATTTTACTACTGCCTGGTCTTCAGTAAGAGAGCTAATGTAGGCTCGTGCAGCATGAGCCGCTGCTTCACAGCCTTGGGGGGACTCCAAACCCCAGCTGGTTGGGTTGCAGCATGGTGGCGGCTTCCATTCGGATACTTCTGACAACATCCCTTGCAACTAGGCGGCGAAGGGTATTACCAACGGCAATGGGTCTGATCCCTCCCCCCTTCTTTTTCAGGGCACATAGGGATGCACCAAAGAAGAATGGTTTTGATTTCATCAGGGATTAACCCGGCGAGGCAGTTGTTGACAAACGTTGTGATTTCTGTCAGGAGCGCTTCTGCAGCTGTGCCAAGAACAGGGTTCAACATTTCCTTCACATGTTGAGGCCTTACCCCTGTGTAGCCTCCTGAGGAGCCCGGGGGAAAAGAAACGATAGCTTTATAAACCTCTGACTCCCGGAGGACAAGAGGTTCCTGGTTAGGGGGGGACCCTGACCTGTGGGGGAGGTCCACCTACGGCCCTGAGGGGGTGTTTTTCTCTCAGTGCTTGGGCTGTGGTTTCATCCCTGGGCAAAATTTTGTCCTCACTTGTGATCAACCTGAGTGCCCCGACTGTATTGCCCTCTCCAATTTTCTTGCTGACTTGGGAACCTAATTTCTGTTGTCGCTGTTTGTCGTACTTGGTCTGCATCGGCGGTGTTTGGTGTATTTGGGGAGGCGGACTAGGTTGTCAGCCCTAGGAAAATCCCTAATTGCTTTATTGACGGATGAGGCCAGTGTCTTGCCTCCTCTGTCTGGCACACCTAAGCATGCGTTGCCAAAAAGTACACCTAAGCATGCTTTGCCAAAAAGTAGCAGATTGTGCCAGGCTTTGATGGTATCAGGTGCATCAAGGTTATTTGACCCTCTGTTGACTTTTGCAATGAGGTCCGTGTATTTCCCGGCAGCAATTGGGCGAGAGGCCTTTGGGATGTGGGTGAGTGTCCTGGTTGACGTTGCTTTAATTGCCTCTAGCAGGTCGTCTGTTGCAATGTAATCTGTTGCGATTTATACTGGTGCAACAGGCTCCTGAGTGCTGCCTCCTCCCACGGGAGGCCTCCCTGACCCAGGACAGTCACCATGCTGGCGTATGACTCTGGAGACAGAGTTGATGCTGATGTTACTCCCACAAACACTGCAGGTGCCTCTCCTTTGATTGGCTTCGGGAGGGGTGAGCTAGCTGGTAGCGGCCTCTTCTGCCATTCCCTTAGGTAAAGTGACTGTCACCTTGCATGGGAGTATTTGTCTCTCCCTGCGCTGGCCCGGTCTGGGAGGGGGGCCGGGGAGTGGGAGGGGCGACCACCTGATCGTAAGAGGTGGGGGCGGGGGAGCGGGAGACACTGCACCTCCCGGGGGGGGGGGGGGGGGGGAGCGGGGGGGGAGACGGAGAGACACTACACAAGTGAAGTGGGTGAGCGGGAGACACTACACTATACTATATATATATATATATATATATATATATATATATATATATATATATATATATATATATATATATATATATATATATATATATATGTCGTACCTAATAGCCAGAACGCACTTCTCAGCCTACTATTCAAGGCCCGACTTGCCTAATAAGCCAAGTTTTCATGAATTAATGTTTTTTCGTCTACCTAACCTACCTAACCTAACCTTACCTATAAATATAGGTTAGGTTAGGTTAGGTAGGGTTGGTTAGGTTCGGTCATATATCTACGTTAATTTTAACTCCAATAAAAAAAATTGACCTCATACATAGAGAAAAGGGTTGCTTTATCATTTCATAAGAAAAAAATTATAGTAAATATATTAAATCAGGAAAACTTGGCTTATTAGGCAAATCGGGCCTTGAATAGTAGGCTGAGAAGTGAGTTCTGGCTACTAGGTACGACATATATATATATATATATATATATATATATATATATATATATATATATATAAATATATATATATATATATATATATATATATATATATATATATATATTAGTATATTTTGGTAGCAGTCTTTCCTGTAGACATATATTATTAAATATGACCGAAAAAGTAAGATTAATAATTCTAACACGAATTTTCTCAATCTTTCGTACATTACGCTTCACTGTTGGAGGTAAATCAAAAATCACTTCTCCAAAATTCATTTTTATTTCTAGTCTGACGCGACACGGGCGCGTTTCGTAAAACTTATTACATTTTCAAAGACTTCACAAATACACAACTGATTAGAACTAACGTATCTCTGCTATTATATCTACATTTGAGTGAGGTGGGAGGGATGATGTGGCATATAATGATGTGGCATTAGGGGATATTAATAGGGTATTAAAAGTATCAACACAAGACAGAACAGAAACAATGGGTATTGAATAGAAGTGTTTGTAGAAAGCCTATTGGTCCATATTTCTTGATGCTTCTATATTGGAGAAGCAGCAGGAACTTAGGTGGGTAGAATATAGTTGTGCAATAATTGGCTGTTGATTGCTGGTGTTGACTTCTTGATGTGTAGTGCCTCGCAAACGTCAAGCCGCCTGCTATCGCTGTATCTATCGATGATTTCTGTGTTGTTTACTAGGATTTCTCTGGCGATGGTTTGGTTATGGGAAGAGATTATATGTTCCTTAATGGAGCCCTGTTGCTTATGCATCGTTAAACGCCTAGAAAGAGATGTTGTTGTCTTGCCTATATACTGGTTTTTTTGGAGCTTACAGTCCCCAAGTGGGCATTTGAAGGCATAGACGACGTTAGTCTCTTTTAAAGCGTTCTGTTTTGTGTCTGGAGAGTTTCTCATGAGTAGGCTGGCCGTTTTTCTGGTTTTATAGTAAATCGTCAGTTGTATCCTCTGATTTTTGTCTGTAGGGATAACGTTTCTATTAACAATATCTTTCAGGACCCTTTCCTCCGTTTTATGAGCTGTGGAAAAGAAGTTCCTGTAAAATAGTCTAATAGGGGGTATAGGTGTTGTGTTAGTTGTCTCTTCAGAGGTTGCATGGCTTTTCACTTTCCTTCTTATGATGTCTTCGATGAAACCATTGGAGAAACCGTTATTGACTAGAACCTGCCTTACCCTACAGAGTTCTTCGTCGACTTGCTTCCATTCTGAGCTGTGGCTGAGAGCACGGTCGACGTATGCGTTAACAACACTCCTCTTGTACCTGTCAGGGCAGTCGCTGTTGGCATTTAGGCACATTCCTATGTTTGTTTCCTTAGTGTAGACTGCAGTGTGGAAACCTCCGCCCTTTTCCATGACTGTTACATCTAGAAAAGGCAGCTTCCCATCCTTTTCCGTCTCGTAAGTGAAACGCAGCACGGAACTCTGCTCAAATGCCTCCTTCAGCTCCTGCAGATGTCTGACATCAGGTACCTGTGTAAAAATGTCGTCAACATACCTGCAGTATATGGCCGGTTTCAAGTTCATGTCGACTAAGACTTTTTGCTCGATGGTACCCATGTAGAAGTTTGCAAACAGGACACCTAGGGGAGAACCCATGGCGACCCCATCCACTTGCTTATACATGTGCCCATCCGGGCTCAAGAAGGGTGCCTCTTTAGTACAAGCTTGGAGTAGTTTCCTCAGAATACTTTCTGGCATGTCAAGAGGAGTACAGGCTGGATCACGATACACTCTGTCGGCTATCATTCCGATTGTCTCGTCCACAGGCACGTTGGTAAACAGCGATTCTACGTCCAACGAGGCTCATCCCTGTGGCCCGTGTGCCCCGCAGTAAGTCCACAAATTCCTTTGGAGACTTCAGGCTGAAGGCGCAAGGAACATAAGGAGTCAGCAGGCCGTTGAGTCGCTTCGCCAGTCTGTACGTGGGTGTGGGTATCTGGCTAATGATTGGCCGAAGTGGGTTTCCAGGCTTGTGCGTCTTGACATTTCCATACGCATATCCAGGTTTATATTCCCCAATGATCTTTGGCAGGTGGAGTCCGGATTTCTTGGCGTTCACAGTTTCGATCAGTTTGTTGACCTTTGCTTTTAATTCGGCTGTAGTGTCCTTCGTTACCCTTTGGAACTTAGTTTGGTCAGAGAGTATGATGTTCATTTTCGCCAGATATTCGTCTTTTTTAAGAATGACATATATTGGCGACTTGTCACCTCTCCTGACAACTATCTCCTTGTTCTCACGAAGGCTTTTAGCTGCCGCTTTAAGCTCGGGGGACAGTATGGTGCTTCTGTAGTTGCCTCGATTCTTTCCTCCTTCTGCAATAAGTTCTGCTTGTAAGGTATCTTTGGTAGTGACCTTCTTTTGTGTCTCGAGGTCGAATATGTCGTCCAACAGAATTTCCAACTCTACTTTCCGGGCCATTTCACTCGGTCTGGACATAACATGACAGTTTATGCCCAGATTTAGGAGAGTGACTTGGTCCTCAGTGAGGTTAATTCCTGCAAGGTTCAGGAAGCCATCTCTTGGTCGTGGAATTGCCATAGGTCCTCCATATAATGTTGTTAGTTTCTTGATAATCCTTGTTTCAGTGCTGAGGTGATGTTGGTCTGTGAGGATGTCGAGGTGTTGTTCAATGCGGGTACGGATACTATGGTCGATGTTGCTATTTCTCCACTCGTTTGTAGCATGAAGTAGTTGCGTTTTGTTGTCTTTGATTTCATTCTCTGCCTTGTATATCTGATCACGAATCAGATCCTGGCGATATTTTATCGTGAAGGCTTGATTCCTTGCTGCTGGGTCGTGCACTTTAATATTAGTATATTTTGGTAGCAGTCTTTCCTGTAGACATATATTATTAAATATGACCGAAAAAGTAAGATTAATAATTCTAACACGAATTTTCTCAATCTTTCGTACATTACGCTTCACTGTTGGAGGTAAATCAAAAATCACTTCTCCAAAATTCATTTTTATTTCTAGTCTGACGCGACACGGGCGCGTTTCGTAAAACTTATTACATTTTCAAAGACTTCACAAATACACAACTGATTAGAACTAACGTATCTCTGCTATTATATCTACATTTGAGTGAGGTGGGAGGGATGATGTGGCATATAATGATGTGGCATTAGGGGATATTAATAGGGTATTAAAAGTATCAACACAAGACAGAACAGAAACAATGGGTATTGAATAGAAGTGTTTGTAGAAAGCCTATTGGTCCATATTTCTTGATGCTTCTATATTGGAGCGGAGTCTTGAGGTGGGTAGAATATAGTTGTGCAATAATTGGCTGTTGATTGCTGGTGTTGACTTCTTGATGTGTAGTGCCTCGCAAACGTCAAGCCGCCTGCTATCGCTGTATCTATCGATGATTTCTGTGTTGTTTACTAGGATTTCTCTGGCGATGGTTTGGTTATGGGAAGAGATTATATGTTCCTTAATGGAGCCCTGTTGCTTATGCATCGTTAAACGCCTAGAAAGAGATGTTGTTGTCTTGCCTATATACTGGTTTTTTTGGAGCTTACAGTCCCCAAGTGGGCATTTGAAGGCATAGACGACGTTAGTCTCTTTTAAAGCGTTCTGTTTTGTGTCTGGAGAGTTTCTCATGAGTAGGCTGGCCGTTTTTCTGGTTTTATAGTAAATCGTCAGTTGTATCCTCTGATTTTTGTCTGTAGGGATAACGTTTCTATTAACAATATCTTTCAGGACCCTTTCCTCCGTTTTATGAGCTGTGGAAAAGAAGTTCCTGTAAAATAGTCTAATAGGGGGTATAGGTGTTGTGTTAGTTGTCTCTTCAGAGGTTGCATGGCTTTTCACTTTCCTTCTTATGATGTCTTCGATGAAACCATTGGAGAAACCGTTATTGACTAGAACCTGCCTTACCCTACAGAGTTCTTCGTCGACTTGCTTCCATTCTGAGCTGTGGCTGAGAGCACGGTCGACGTATGCGTTAACAACACTCCTCTTGTACCTGTCAGGGCAGTCGCTGTTGGCATTTAGGCACATTCCTATGTTTGTTTCCTTAGTGTAGACTGCAGTGTGGAAACCTCCGCCCTTTTCCATGACTGTTACATCTAGAAAAGGCAGCTTCCCATCCTTTTCCGTCTCGTAAGTGAAACGCAGCACGGAACTCTGCTCAAATGCCTCCTTCAGCTCCTGCAGATGTCTGACATCAGGTACCTGTGTAAAAATGTCGTCAACATACCTGCAGTATATGGCCGGTTTCAAGTTCATGTCGACTAAGACTTTTTGCTCGATGGTACCCATGTAGAAGTTTGCAAACAGGACACCTAGGGGAGAACCCATGGCGACCCCATCCACTTGCTTATACATGTGCCCATCCGGGCTCAAGAAGGGTGCCTCTTTAGTACAAGCTTGGAGTAGTTTCCTCAGAATACTTTCTGGCATGTCAAGAGGAGTACAGGCTGGATCACGATACACTCTGTCGGCTATCATTCCGATTGTCTCGTCCACAGGCACGTTGGTAAACAGCGATTCTACGTCCAACGAGGCTCATCCCTGTGGCCCGTGTGCCCCGCAGTAAGTCCACAAATTCCTTTGGAGACTTCAGGCTGAAGGCGCAAGGAACATAAGGAGTCAGCAGGCCGTTGAGTCGCTTCGCCAGTCTGTACGTGGGTGTGGGTATCTGGCTAATGATTGGCCGAAGTGGGTTTCCAGGCTTGTGCGTCTTGACATTTCCATACGCATATCCAGGTTTATATTCCCCAATGATCTTTGGCAGGTGGAGTCCGGATTTCTTGGCGTTCACAGTTTCGATCAGTTTGTTGACCTTTGCTTTTAATTCGGCTGTAGTGTCCTTCGTTACCCTTTGGAACTTAGTTTGGTCAGAGAGTATGATGTTCATTTTCGCCAGATATTCGTCTTTTTTAAGAATGACATATATTGGCGACTTGTCACCTCTCCTGACAACTATCTCCTTGTTCTCACGAAGGCTTTTAGCTGCCGCTTTAAGCTCGGGGGACAGTATGGTGCTTCTGTAGTTGCCTCGATTCTTTCCTCCTTCTGCAATAAGTTCTGCTTGTAAGGTATCTTTGGTAGTGACCTTCTTTTGTGTCTCGAGGTCGAATATGTCGTCCAACAGAATTTCCAACTCTACTTTCCGGGCCATTTCACTCGGTCTGGACATAACATGACAGTTTATGCCCAGATTTAGGAGAGTGACTTGGTCCTCAGTGAGGTTAATTCCTGCAAGGTTCAGGAAGCCATCTCTTGGTCGTGGAATTGCCATAGGTCCTCCATATAATGTTGTTAGTTTCTTGATAATCCTTGTTTCAGTGCTGAGGTGATGTTGGTCTGTGAGGATGTCGAGGTGTTGTTCAATGCGGGTACGGATACTATGGTCGATGTTGCTATTTCTCCACTCGTTTGTAGCATGAAGTAGTTGCGTTTTGTTGTCTTTGATTTCATTCTCTGCCTTGTATATCTGATCACGAATCAGATCCTGGCGATATTTTATCGTGAAGGCTTGATTCCTTGCTGCTGGGTCGTGCACTTTAATATTAGTATATTTTGGTAGCAGTCTTTCCTGTAGACATATATTATTAAATATGACCGAAAAAGTAAGATTAATAATTCTAACACGAATTTTCTCAATCTTTCGTACATTACGCTTCACTGTTGGAGGTAAATCAAAAATCACTTCTCCAAAATTCATTTTTATTTCTAGTCTGACGCGACACGGGCGCGTTTCGTAAAACTTATTACATTTTCAAAGACTTCACAAATACACAACTGATTAGAACTAACGTATCTCTGCTATTATATCTACATTTGAGTGAGGTGGGAGGGATGATGTGGCATATAATGATGTGGCATTAGGGGATATTAATAGGGTATTAAAAGTATCAACACAAGACAGAACAGAAACAATGGGTATTGAATAGAAGTGTTTGTAGAAAGCCTATTGGTCCATATTTCTTGATGCTTCTATATTGGAGCGGAGTCTTGAGGTGGGTAGAATATAGTTGTGCAATAATTGGCTGTTGATTGCTGGTGTTGACTTCTTGATGTGTAGTGCCTCGCAAACGTCAAGCCGCCTGCTATCGCTGTATCTATCGATGATTTCTGTGTTGTTTACTAGGATTTCTCTGGCGATGGTTTGGTTATGGGAAGAGATTATATGTTCCTTAATGGAGCCCTGTTGCTTATGCATCGTTAAACGCCTAGAAAGAGATGTTGTTGTCTTGCCTATATACTGGTTTTTTTGGAGCTTACAGTCCCCAAGTGGGCATTTGAAGGCATAGACGACGTTAGTCTCTTTTAAAGCGTTCTGTTTTGTGTCTGGAGAGTTTCTCATGAGTAGGCTGGCCGTTTTTCTGGTTTTATAGTAAATCGTCAGTTGTATCCTCTGATTTTTGTCTGTAGGGATAACGTTTCTATTAACAATATCTTTCAGGACCCTTTCCTCCGTTTTATGAGCTGTGGAAAAGAAGTTCCTGTAAAATAGTCTAATAGGGGGTATAGGTGTTGTGTTAGTTGTCTCTTCAGAGGTTGCATGGCTTTTCACTTTCCTTCTTATGATGTCTTCGATGAAACCATTGGAGAAACCGTTATTGACTAGAACCTGCCTTACCCTACAGAGTTCTTCGTCGACTTGCTTCCATTCTGAGCTGTGGCTGAGAGCACGGTCGACGTATGCGTTAACAACACTCCTCTTGTACCTGTCAGGGCAGTCGCTGTTGGCATTTAGGCACATTCCTATGTTTGTTTCCTTAGTGTAGACTGCAGTGTGGAAACCTCCGCCCTTTTCCATGACTGTTACATCTAGAAAAGGCAGCTTCCCATCCTTTTCCGTCTCGTAAGTGAAACGCAGCACGGAACTCTGCTCAAATGCCTCCTTCAGCTCCTGCAGATGTCTGACATCAGGTACCTGTGTAAAAATGTCGTCAACATACCTGCAGTATATGGCCGGTTTCAAGTTCATGTCGACTAAGACTTTTTGCTCGATGGTACCCATGTAGAAGTTTGCAAACAGGACACCTAGGGGAGAACCCATGGCGACCCCATCCACTTGCTTATACATGTGCCCATCCGGGCTCAAGAAGGGTGCCTCTTTAGTACAAGCTTGGAGTAGTTTCCTCAGAATACTTTCTGGCATGTCAAGAGGAGTACAGGCTGGATCACGATACACTCTGTCGGCTATCATTCCGATTGTCTCGTCCACAGGCACGTTGGTAAACAGCGATTCTACGTCCAACGAGGCTCTTATCCCTGTGGCCCGTGTGCCCCGCAGTCGTGAGAACAAGGAGATAGTTGTCAGGAGAGGTGACAAGTCGCCAATATATGTCATTCTTAAAAAAGACGAATATCTGGCGAAAATGAACATCATACTCTCTGACCAAACTAAGTTCCAAAGGGTAACGAAGGACACTACAGCCGAATTAAAAGCAAAGGTCAACAAACTGATCGAAACTGTGAACGCCAAGAAATCCGGACTCCACCTGCCAAAGATCATTGAGGTATATAAACCTGGATATGCGTATGGAAATGTCAAGACGCACAAGCCTGGAAACCCACTTCGGCCAATCATTAGCCAGATACCCACACCCACGTACAGACTGGCGAAGCGACTCAACGGCCTGCTGACTCCTTATGTTCCTTGCGCCTTCAGCCTGAAGTCTCCAAAGGAATTTGTGGACTTACTGCGGGGCACACGGGCCACAGGGATAAGAGCCTCGTTGGACGTAGAATCGCTGTTTACCAACGTGCCTGTGGACGAGACAATCGGAATGATAGCCGACAGAGTGTATCGTGATCCAGCCTGTACTCCTCTTGACATGCCAGAAAGTATTCTGAGGAAACTACTCCAAGCTTGTACTAAAGAGGCACCCTTCTTGAGCCCGGATGGGCACATGTATAAGCAAGTGGATGGGGTCGCCATGGGTTCTCCCCTAGGTGTCCTGTTTGCAAACTTCTACATGGGTACCATCGAGCAAAAAGTCTTAGTCGACATGAACTTGAAACCGGCCATATACTGCAGGTATGTTGACGACATTTTTACACAGGTACCTGATGTCAGACATCTGCAGGAGCTGAAGGAGGCATTTGAGCAGAGTTCCGTGCTGCGTTTCACTTACGAGACGGAAAAGGATGGGAAGCTGCCTTTTCTAGATGTAACAGTCATGGAAAAGGGCGGAGGTTTCCACACTGCAGTCTACACTAAGGAAACAAACATAGGAATGTGCCTAAATGCCAACAGCGACTGCCCTGACAGGTACAAGAGGAGTGTTGTTAACGCATACGTCGACCGTGCTCTCAGCCACAGCTCAGAATGGAAGCAAGTCGACGAAGAACTCTGTAGGGTAAGGCAGGTTCTAGTCAATAACGGTTTCTCCAATGGTTTCATCGAAGACATCATAAGAAGGAAAGTGAAAAGCCATGCAACCTCTGAAGAGACAACTAACACAACACCTATACCCCCTATTAGACTATTTTACAGGAACTTCTTTTCCACAGCTCATAAAACGGAGGAAAGGGTCCTGAAAGATATTGTTAATAGAAACGTTATCCCTACAGACAAAAATCAGAGGATACAACTGACGATTTACTATAAAACCAGAAAAACGGCCAGCCTACTCATGAGAAACTCTCCAGACACAAAACAGAACGCTTTAAAAGAGACTAACGTCGTCTATGCCTTCAAATGCCCACTTGGGGACTGTAAGCTCCAAAAAAACCAGTATATAGGCAAGACAACAACATCTCTTTCTAGGCGTTTAACGATGCATAAGCAACAGGGCTCCATTAAGGAACATATAATCTCTTCCCATAACCAAACCATCGCCAGAGAAATCCTAGTAAACAACACAGAAATCATCGATAGATACAGCGATAGCAGGCGGCTTGACGTTTGCGAGGCACTACACATCAAGAAGTCAACACCAGCAATCAACAGCCAATTATTGCACAACTATATTCTACCCACCTCAAGACTCCGCTCCAATATAGAAGCATCAAGAAATATGGACCAATAGGCTTTCTACAAACACTTCTATTCAATACCCATTGTTTCTGTTCTGTCTTGTGTTGATACTTTTAATACCCTATTAATATCCCCTAATGCCACATCATTATATGCCACATCATCCCTCCCACCTCACTCAAATGTAGATATAATAGCAGAGATACGTTAGTTCTAATCAGTTGTGTATTTGTGAAGTCTTTGAAAATGTAATAAGTTTTACGAAACGCGCCCGTGTCGCGTCAGACTAGAAATAAAAATGAATTTTGGAGAAGTGATTTTTGATTTACCTCCAACAGTGAAGCGTAATGTACGAAAGATTGAGAAAATTCGTGTTAGAATTATTAATCTTACTTTTTCGGTCATATTTAATAATATATATATATATATATATATATATATATATATATATATATATATATATATATATATATATATAAATATATATATATATATATATGAATGAAAACTCACACCCCAGAAGTGACTCGAACCCATACTCCCAGAAGCAACGCAACTGGTAACTACAGGGCGCCTTAATCCGCTTGACCATCACGGCCGTCAAAAGGAAGTGATAGCCGAGGCTATTTGAGCCACTTCCCCGACGGCAACTCGGATGGTAATCTTGGGCATAGCATTTCACCAAATCACCTCATTCTTTGGGGCACACGTGAGGAACACAAATGCGAACAAGCCTGAATGGTCCCCAGGACTATATGCGAATGAAAACTCACACCCCAGAAGTGACTCGAACCCATACTCCCAGAAGCAACGCAACTGGTAACTACAGGGCGCCTTAATCCGCTTGACCATCACGGCCGTCAAAAGGAAGTGATAGCCGAGGCTATTTGAGCCACTTCCCCGACGGCAACTCGGATGGTAATCTTGGGCATAGCATTTCACCAAATCACCTCATTCTTTGGGGCACACGTGAGGAACACAAATGCGAACAAGCCTGAATGGTCCCCAGGACTATATGCGAATGAAAACTCACACCCCAGAAGTGACTCGAACCCATACTCCCAGAAGCAACGCAACTGGTAACTACAGGGCGCCTTAATCCGCTTGACCATCACGGCCGTCAAAAGGAAGTGATAGCCGAGGCTATTTGAGCCACTTCCCCGACGGCAACTCGGATGGTAATCTTGGGCATAGCATTTCACCAAATCACCTCATTCTTTGGGGCACACGTGAGGAACACAAATGCGAACAAGCCTGAATGGTCCCCAGGACTATATGCGAATGAAAACTCACACCCCAGAAGTGACTCGAACCCATACTCCCAGAAGCAACGCAACTGGTAACTACAGGGCGCCTTAATCCGCTTGACCATCACGGCCGTCAAAAGGAAGTGATAGCCGAGGCTATTTGAGCCACTTCCCCGACGGCAACTCGGATGGTAATCTTGGGCATAGCATTTCACCAAATCACCTCATTCTTTGGGGCACACGTGAGGAACACAAATGCGAACAAGCCTGAATGGTCCCCAGGACTATATGCGAATAGTCCTGGGGACTGGGCTATCACTTCCTTTTGACGGCCGTGATGGTCAAGCGGATTAAGGCGCCCTGTAGTTACCAGTTGCGTTGCTTCTGGGAGTATGGGTTCGAGTCACTTCTGGGGTGTGAGTTTTCATTCGCATATAGTCCTGGGGACCATTCAGGCTTGTTCGCATATATATATAACTGAAAACTCACACCCCAGAAGTGACTCGAACCCATACTCCCACAACTGGTATGTACAGGGACGCCTTAATCCGCTTGACCATCACGACCGGACATAAGGAAGTGATAGCCGAGGATATATGAACCACTTCCCCGCCGGCACTCGGATGGTAATCTTGGGCATAGCATTTTATCAAATCACCTCATTCTTTGGGGCACACGTGAGGAACACAAATGCAAACAAGCCTGAATGGTCCCCAGGACTATATACAACTGAAAACTCACACCCCAGAAGTGACTCGAACCCATACTCCCACAACTGGTATGTACAGGGACGCCTTAATCCGCTTGACCATCACGACCGGACATAAGGAAGTGATAGCCGAGGCTATATGAACCACTTCCCCGCCGGCACTCGGATGGTAATCTTGGGCATAGCATTTTATCAAATCACCTCATTCTTTGGGGCACACGTGAGGAACACAAATGCAAACAAGCCTGAATGGTCCCCAGGACTATATACAACTGAAAACTCACACCCCAGAAGTGAATCGAACCCATACTCCAACAACTGGTATGTACAGGGACGCCTTAATCCGCTTGACCATCACGACCGGACATAAGGAAGTGATAGCCGAGGCTATATGAACCACTTCCCCGCCGGCACTCGGATGGTAATCTTGGGCATAGCATTTTATCAAATCACCTCATTCTTTGGGGCACACGTGAGGAACACAAATGCAAACAAGCCTGAATGGTCCCCAGGACTATATACAACTGAAAACTCACACCCCAGAAGTGACTCGAACCCATACTCCCACAACTGGTATGTACAGGGACGCCTTAATCCGCTTGACCATCACGACCGGACATAAGGAAGTGATAGCCGAGGCTATATGAACCACTTCCCCGCCGGCACTCGGATGGTAATCTTGGGCATAGCATTTTATCAAATCACCTCATTCTTTGGGGCACACGTGAGGAACACAAATGCAAACAAGCCTGAATGGTCACCAGGACTATATACAACTGAAAACTCACACCCCAGAAGTGACTCGAACCCATACTCCCACAACTGGTATGTACAGGGACGCCTTAATCCGCTTGACCATCACGACCGGACATAAGGAAGTGATAGCCGAGGCTATATGAACCACTTCCCCGCCGGCACTCGGATGGTAATCTTGGGCATAGCATTTTATCAAATCACCTCATTCTTTGGGGCACACGTGAGGAACACAAATGCAAACAAGCCTGAATGGTCCCCAGGACTATATACAACTGAAAACTCACACCCCAGAAGTGACTCGAACCCATACTCCCACAACTGGTATGTACAGGGACGCCTTAATCCGCTTGACCATCACGACCGGACATAAGGAAGTGATAGCCGAGGCTATATGAACCACTTCCCCGCCGGCACTCGGATGGTAATCTTGGGCATAGCATTTTATCAAATCACCTCATTCTTTGGGGCACACGTGAGGAACACAAATGCAAACAAGCCTGAATGGTCCCCAGGACTATATACAACTGAAAACTCACACCCCAGAAGTGACTCGAACCCATACTCCCACAACTGGTATGTACAGGGACGCCTTAATCCGCTTGACCATCACGACCGGACATAAGGAAGTGATAGCCGAGGCTATATGAACCACTTCCCCGCCGGCACTCGGATGGTAATCTTGGGCATAGCATTTTATCAAATCACCTCATTCTTTGGGGCACACGTGAGGAACACAAATGCAAACAAGCCTGAATGGTCCCCAGGACTATATACAACTGAAAACTCACACCCCAGAAGTGACTCGAACCCATACTCCCACAACTGGTATGTACAGGGACGCCTTAATCCGCTTGACCATCACGACCGGACATAAGGAAGTGATAGCCGAGGCTATATGAACCACTTCCCCGCCGGCACTCGGATGGTAATCTTGGGCATAGCATTTTATCAAATCACCTCATTCTTTGGGGCACACGTGAGGAACTCAAATGCAAACAAGCCTGAATGGTCCCCAGGACTATATACAACTGAAAACTCACACCCCAGAAGTGACTCGAACCCATACTCCCACAACTGGTATGTACAGGGACGCCTTAATCCGCTTGACCATCACGACCGGACATAAGGAAGTGATAGCCGAGGCTATATGAACCACTTCCCCGCCGGCACTCGGATGGTAATCTTGGGCATAGCATTTTATCAAATCACCTCATTCTTTGGGGCACACGTGAGGAACACAAATGCAAACAAGCCTGAATGGTCCCCAGGACTATATACAACTGAAAACTCACACCCCAGAAGTGACTCGAACCCATACTCCCACAACTGGTATGTACAAGGACGCCTTAATTTGCATTTGTGTTCCTCACGTGTGCCTCAAAGAATGAGGTGATTTGATAAAATGCTATGCCCAAGATTACCATCCGAGTGCCGGCGGGGAAGTGGTTCATATAGCCTCGGCTATCACTTCCTTATGTCCGGTCGTGATGGTCAAGCGGATTAAGGCGTCCCTGTACATACCAGTTGTGGGAGTATGGGTTCGAGTCACTTCTGGGGTGTGAGTTTTCAGTTGTATATAGTCCTGGGGACCATTCAGGCTTGTTTGCATTTGTGTTCCTCACGTGTGCCCCAAAGAATGAGGTGATTTGATAAAATGCTATGCCCAAGATTACCATCCGAGTGCCGGCGGGGAAGTGGTTCATATAGCCTCGGCTATCACTTCCTTATGTCCGGTCGTGATGGTCAAGCGGATTAAGGCGTCCCTGTACATACCAGTTGTGGGAGTATGGGTTCGAGTCACTTCTGGGGTGTGAGTTTTCAGTTGTATATAGTCCTGGGGACCATTCAGGCTTGTTTGCATTTGTGTTCCTCACGTGTGCCCCAAAGAATGAGGTGATTTGATAAAATGCTATGCCCAAGATTACCATCCGAGTGCCGGCGGGGAAGTGGTTCATATAGCCTCGGCTATCACTTCCTTATGTCCGGTCGTGATGGTCAAGCGGATTAAGGCGTCCCTGTACATACCAGTTGTGGGAGTATGGGTTCGAGTCACTTCTGGGGTGTGAGTTTTCAGTTGTATATAGTCCTGGGGACCATTCAGGCTTGTTTGCATTTGTGTTCCTCACGTGTGCCCCAAAGAATGAGGTGATTTGATAAAATGCTATGCCCAAGATTACCATCCGAGTGCCGGCGGGGAAGTGGTTCATATAGCCTCGGCTATCACTTCCTTATGTCCGGTCGTGATGGTCAAGCGGATTAAGGCGTCCCTGTACATACCAGTTGTGGGAGTATGGGTTCGAGTCACTTCTGGGGTGTGAGTTTTCAGTTGTATATAGTCCTGGGGACCATTCAGGCTTGTTTGCATTTGTGTTCCTCACGTGTGCCCCAAAGAATGAGGTGATTTGATAAAATGCTATGCCCAAGATTACCATCCGAGTGCCGGCGGGGAAGTGGTTTATATAGCCTCGGCTATCATTTCCTTATGTCCGGTCGTGATGGTCAAGCGGATTAAGGCGTCCCTGTACATACCAGTTGTGGGAGTATGGGTTCGAGTCACTTCTGGGGTGTGAGTTTTCAGTTGTATATAGTCCTGGGGACCATTCAGGCTTGTTTGCATTTGTGTTCCTCACGTGTGCCCCAAAGAATGAGGTGATTTGATAAAATGCTATGCCCAAGATTACCATCCGAGTGCCGGCGGGGAAGTGGTTCATATAGCCTCGGCTATCACTTCCTTATGTCCGGTCGTGATGGTCAAGCGGATTAAGGCGTCCCTGTACATACCAGTTGTGGGAGTATGGGTTCGAGTCACTTCTGGGGTGTGAGTTTTCAGTTGTATATAGTCCTGGGGACCATTCAGGCTTGTTTGCATTTGTGTTCCTCACGTGTGCCCCAAAGAATGAGGTGATTTGATAAAATGCTATGCCCAAGATTACCATCCGAGTGCCGGCGGGGAAGTGGTTCATATAGCCTCGGCTATCACTTCCTTATGTCCGGTCGTGATGGTCAAGCGGATTAAGGCGTCCCTGTACATACCAGTTGTGGGAGTATGGGTTCGAGTCACTTCTGGGGTGTGAGTTTTCAGTTGTATATAGTCCTGGGGACCATTCAGGCTTGTTTGCATTTGTGTTCCTCACGTGTGCCCCAAAGAATGAGGTGATTTGATAAAATGCTATGCCCAAGATTACCATCCGAGTGCCGGCGGGGAAGTGGTTCATATAGCCTCGGCTATCACTTCCTTATGTCCGGTCGTGATGGTCAAGCGGATTAAGGCGTCCCTGTACATACCAGTTGTGGGAGTATGGGTTCGAGTCACTTCTGGGGTGTGAGTTTTCAGTTGTATATAGTCCTGGGGACCATTCAGGCTTGTTTGCGTTTGTGTTCCTCACGTGTGCCCCAAAGAATGAGGTGATTTGATAAAATGCTATGCCCAAGATTACCATCCGAGTGCCGGCGGGGAAGTGGTTCATATAGCCTCGGCTATCACTTCCTTATGTCCGGTCGTGATGGTCAAGCGGATTAAGGCGTCCCTGTACATACCAGTTGTGGGAGTATGGGTTCGAGTCACTTCTGGGGTGTGAGTTTTCAGTTGTATATAGTCCTGGGGACCATTCAGGCTTGTTTGCATTTGTGTTCCTCACGTGTGCCCCAAAGAATGAGGTGATTTGATAAAATGCTATGCCCAAGATTACCATCCGAGTGCCGGCGGGGAAGTGGTTCATATAGCCTCGGCTATCACTTCCTTATGTCCGGTCGTGATGGTCAAGCGGATTAAGGCGTCCCTGTACATACCAGTTGTGGGAGTATGGGTTCGAGTCACTTCTGGGGTGTGAGTTTTCAGTTGTATATAGTCCTGGGGACCATTCAGGCTTGTTTGCATTTGTGTTCCTCACGTGTGCCCCAAAGAATGAGGTGATTTGATAAAATGCTATGCCCAAGATTACCATCCGAGTGCCGGCGGGGAAGTGGTTCATATAGCCTCGGCTATCACTTCCTTATGTCCGGTCGTGATGGTCAAGCGGATTAAGGCGTCCCTGTACATACCAGTTGTGGGAGTATGGGTTCGAGTCACTTCTGGGGTGTGAGTTTTCAGTTGTATATAGTCCTGGGGACCATTCAGGCTTGTTTGCATTTGTGTTCCTCACGTGTGCCCCAAAGAATGAGGTGATTTGATAAAATGCTATGCCCAAGATTACCATCCGAGTGCCGGCGGGGAAGTGGTTCATATAGCCTCGGCTATCACTTCCTTATGTCCGGTCGTGATGGTCAAGCGGATTAAGGCGTCCCTGTACATACCAGTTGTGGGAGTATGGGTTCGAGTCACTTCTGGGGTGTGAGTTTTCAGTTGTATATAGTCCTGGGGACCATTCAGGCTTGTTTGCGTTTGTGTTCCTCACGTGTGCCCCAAAGAATGAGGTGATTTGATAAAATGCTATGCCCAAGATTACCATCCGAGTGCCGGCGGGGAAGGGGTTCATATAGCCTCGGCTATCACTTCCTTATGTCCGGTCGTGATGGTCAAGCGGATTAAGGCGTCCCTGTACATACCAGTTGTGGGAGTATGGGTTCGAGTCACTTCTGGGGTGTGAGTTTTCAGTTGTATATAGTCCTAGGGACCATTCAGGCTTGTTCGCATATATATATATATATATATATATATATATATATATATATATATATATATATATATATATATATATATATATAAATATATATATATATATATATATATATATATATATATATATATATATATATATATATATATATATATATATATATATATAAATATATGTGATCGTCATTTGCATATATGTATATAAATATATATATATATATATATATATATATATATATATATATATATATATATATATATATATATATATATATATATATATATTATTATTAAATATGACCGAAAAAGTAAGATTAATAATTCTAACACTAATTTTATCTATCTTTCTTACATTTCTTTTCACTGTTGATGGTAATTCAAAGACCAATTCTCCAAAATTCATTTTTATTTTTAGTCTGACGCGACACTTGAGCGCGTTTCGTAAAACTTATTACATTTTTAAAGACTTTAGTTTACAAACACACAACTGAAACTGAATAGAGCTTGCACATCTTCGAGTTTATATCTACATTTGGGTGAGGTGGATGAGGTGAAAACGAACTTTCAACAATGGGTATTAAATGGGTATTAAATTCGTTGGTAAACAGCGATTCTACGTCCAACGAGGCTCTTATCCCTGTGGCCCGTGTGCCCCACAGTAAGTCAACAAATTCCTTTGGAGACTTCAGGCTGAAGGCGCAAGGAACATAAGGAGTAAGCAGGCCATTGAGTCTCTTCGCCAGTCTGTACGTGGGTGTGGGTATCTGGCTAATGAATGGCCGAAGTGGGTTTCCAGGCTTGTGCGTCTTGACATTTCCATACGCATATCCAGGTTTATATTCCCCAATGATCTTTGGCAGGTGGAGTCCGGATTTCTTGGCGTTCACAGTTTCGATCAGTTTGTTGACCTTTGCTTTTAATTCGGCTGTAGTGTCCTTCGTTACCCTTTGGAACTTAGTTTGGTCAGAGAGTATGATGTTCATTTTCGCCAGATATTCGTCTTTTTTAAGAATGACATATATTGGCGACTTGTCACCTCTCCTGACAACTATCTCCTTGTTCTCACGAAGGCTTTTAACTGCCGCTTTTAGCTCGGGGGACAGTATGGTGCTTCTGTAGTTGCCTCGATTCTTTCCTCCTTCTGCAATAAGTTCTGCTTGTAAGGTATCTTTGGTAGTGACCTTCGTTTGTGTCTCAAGGTCGAATATGTCGTCCAACAGAATTTCCAACTCTACTTTCCGGGCCATCTCACTCGGTCTGGACATAACATGACAGTTTATGCCCAGATTTAGGAGAGTGACTTGGTCCTCAGTGAGGTTAATTCCTGCAAGGTTCAGGAAGCCATCTCTTGGTCGTGGAATTGCCATAGGTCCTCCATATAATGTTGTTAGTTTCTTGATAATCCTTGTTTCAGTGCTGAGGTGATGTTGGTCTGTGAGGATGTCGAGGTGTTGGTCAATGC
This sequence comes from Procambarus clarkii, assembly GCF_040958095.1. Classification (NCBI taxonomy): domain Eukaryota; kingdom Metazoa; phylum Arthropoda; class Malacostraca; order Decapoda; family Cambaridae; genus Procambarus; species Procambarus clarkii. Next base: position 46,924,232 of record NC_091165.1, on the reverse strand, counting down.
GGGTACGGATACTATCGTCGATGTTGCTATTTCTCCACTCGTTTGTAGCATGAAGTAGTTGCGTTTTGTTGTCTTTGATTTCATTCTCTTGTATATCTGATCACGAATCAGATCCTGGCGATATTTTATCGTGAAGGTTTGATTCCTTGCTGCTGGGTCGTGCGCTTTAATATTAGTATATTTTGGTAGCAGTCTTTCCTGTAGACATATATTATTAAATATGACCGAAAAAGTAAGATTAATAATTCTAACACGAATTTACTCAATCTTTCGTACATTTCGTTTCACTGTTGGAGGTAAATCAAAAATCAATTCTCCAAAATTCATTTTTATTTCTAGTCTGACGCGACACGAGCGCGTTTCGTAAAACTTATTACATTTTCAAAGACTTAAGTTCACAAATACACAACTGAATAGAACTTACGCATCTCCGATTTTATATCTACATTTGAGTGAGGTGGAAGGGGTGATGTGGCATTAACACAAGACAGAACAAGATGTGGTATTAATAGGGTATTAATTTCATCAACACAAGACAGAACAAGAGTATTAATAGGGTATTAATTTCATCAACACAAGACAGAACACGAAACAATGGATATTGAATAGAAGTGTTTGTAGAAAGCCTATTGGTCCATATATCTTGATGCTTCTATATTGGAGCGGAGTCTTGAGGTGGGTAGAATATAGTTGTGCAATAATTGGCTGTTGATTGCTGGTGTTGACTTCTTGATGTGTAGTGCCTCGCTAACGAAATCATCGATAGATACAGCGATAGCAGGCGGCTTGACGTTATATACACATATATATATATACACACACATATATATATATATATATATATATATATATATATATATATATATATATATATATATATATATATATATATATATATATATATATATATATATATATATATATATATATATATATATATATATATATATATATATTGGTGTATTCTTGCAGTAGGTTTTCTTTTAAACATGTCTCACTGAATGTGACCGCATATTCTGTATTTACTATCTTCTGATTTAGGGCTTCTATCCCTCTAACTATTTTCTTAGCCTCAGGGCTTAGCTGAAAGAGGAGTTCTCCAAAACTCAATTTCGTAATTTCAATGTGAAGAAAAGAAGTGAATTACTATAGAATGTATTACGCTTATGTATACAATTTGCACAACGTTTCGAACCTCCATGGTTCTTTCTAAAGTGAAAAGTTCATTCTCAAGTGAAAAATTCTTTTATTGAAGACCAAACTACTAGAAAGTCCCTTCACTAGAAAGAGACGATGACGTTACGGTGAAGGGATGGAGCTTGAAAGTTCGGAGGCCTGTCCGTCGTGTTTTGACATAATTTTTTTTTCTTGGGTTGGGGCTTGAGATCTTCTTATGAAGCAGGAGGCTAGTGGCGAGGTGGTAAGGTGTTGTCCTGGTGTGAGATTTTTTTCTACACCTACCTCCCTTAGGAGGTGGACTACAAGTTTAAAGGCTGCTCACGACAGTTAAGCATGAGTCCAATAGAAAAAGGAAAAGCGGGAGCAAACTGCCAGGCCTCCACCACCAGGGGTGAAAACCTGTCCACAATAGGCCGCTGTCTCCTCCTAGTTAAACAGGACGTTAAAACTAATAAAGGGTAACCGACGGGTTCTCACAATCAAATATTTATATTTGATGTGGCGCTATGAATTGGAATTCGAATTCCCAAGAACAGCAGTCATATCAAGATCACATCAACATTTAATCGTTATATGCTGAAATTTGGTGGAATAATATGGTTGAAGGGTTGACATCAAAGACCGTTTTTTATGACATAACAATTTATTAATAACAAGAGACTAACTACTACATTTCCGAGTTTACGTTACGTTAATGTGCATCCAGTGGCACGATAACAAACAGCTAGATAGCAACCCTTGCTGTGCGGCTGTATACTGAACTAACCTGAACACAGGTGTGCCCACTGATGACGCAATATTGCAAATCAAATAAAAGTATCACAGACTAAGTTACACCACAACGAATGGTTACGTTATTATCCATCAAGTGGCATTTGCAACACAGCTATTCTACAGCCCCTCGAGAAGTGACAGCAGGCTCCATCTTGCTGACACTTCGGGCTGACAACATGAACTAACTGAACAAATGAAGGATATCCACTGAAGACACAAGCATGCAATCAATAGTGTCTCGGTTTCCCTGACAGCTACTATAATCACAAGCTTAGGGGTCCTCCCGCCCCCCAGGAGAGACCCACGTAACTAGGCGGGTAGTCCAACAGTGACCCCCCTTATCACAACCCAGTGTGAACACTCTTTGCAACTCCCTACAAGAAGTTGCCCTGTAAATAGTAACAAAGACAAGCAAGGCGGGATTCTGGGACACAGCTCCACAAATCCCTAGATTACTCAACTCTCGTCACCAGACGAGAACCAAAAGAAATTGCCGTAAGTGATTAATTACGTTAATTGACTGATCGCAGCAGTCAGCAACAAAGTACTACGGTAATCACAAACAACTGTCTCACACTAGACAACAACATGATGATACTCTACGTTAATCATTAACACTTGTCTCTCTTGTTAACAATAACTCAAACTTATATTACATCACACTTGACTCCTAGCAAGTATTCAGTGAGTAATTCTTAATTAAGGTCAAACGGACCACTAATTACATCCCCATTGAGTTACGTTAACTAAGCCTGCAATAACTTAGTAGCTTCTCAACAGTCTGTGTCAAAAAATTACTAGTGAGTGTTAATTACCCTAATTAACTCCGAGCAATTAATTAACTGTCACCAGGACCGATAATTAATCATCCATAAATACGTCTCACTCTGCACTGCCTAAGCAGGTCTCATCAACCACTGTGAATTCACGGGAAAGGAGTTAATTACCCCGAATTAACTAATAAGTGCCATTAATCCAATGTCCTCAGACAGGATATGATTAATACAACGATTTATGCTAGCTCCATAACCTCGCTTTACCGGGTCATCGGAGCTTTCCAGATGTTAATTACTCCACTAATTAACATGAGCCACTAATTGCTATACCCCAAAAAAAGTAATTAGTCTTGAGCAAATTACGTTAACACAAATACTGACAGACTCTGACAGATCCTCTCCCACTACGTGAATTCATGATGAGAAGGCTAATTACATAATTAGCTAGAGTGGTCAATTAGTTGTCACACGGACAATTAATTGCTCCCGAGACGTATCTCTCTCAAGCTCAACACTGTTCTCTCTCATAACAGCCCTCACTCACTCCACAATAAGTGTGCACCCCTTATCCAGTTAATTCCCCAATTATTAACTCACTGAATCCTTAAGTCCTCAACACAACCTAAAGAAACAAAGTAACCCCAGTGTTACATAGGTCACACTACAATGGCATGCAACAACACAAATGCACTGCCCACATACGGTTGCGGCTACTGCAACTCGTTAATTACTGTGCCCACACAATAATGACACACGGTTGTGCAACACACAAGAGTATACCAATATTACTGCCCCCCTTTTCTTGCAACCGTTGCAAAGGACTACTGTGAACACACACTTACCTCAGCAAGGCAATTAACCAATCAATTGCCTGCTCTCATTAAGTACTGTGAATTCCCCTGAATAATCCTAGAGGTCCCTTAAACCCTCAACACAGCTACCAGGGCAACAATAATATCGTATAAACTGATAACAACACTGCACAAACCTGCAACATAATGATGCTGTCAGCATACCCCACATGCTAGTGACATCATTAGGCAATCAGTCAGCAATCACATCTACTGACTCACCACACAACACAGTACATAAACATGCAAATGAACACATAGAAATGGCATTCACATAATTAATGAAAATTATATCATCAGGTAAATGTATCTCTAACTACACAGACCTCAGGGGTACCCACTGACATTCCTGCAACCAGGCCTGCCTACCTCTAATGATACAATTTATATATGGTACTCTATGGCATTAATCAAGTCTGAACGATTATATAGAATCGATGGGCTGGATCACTTATATGGTAAATCTCTACACTGACCGGTTACATACTCGAGTCAGTCTACACACACACACACACACATATATATATATATATATATATATATATATATATATATATATATATATATATATATATATATATATATATATAAGTAGTGAAATATACGACTACGACGACGCACACCAGCTGCCCCAGGTGGCACTCTTGAGTGCCATCTGAGCAGGTGATGCGCGACGTCGTAGTCGCAGCGCGTTGTCGTCGTCGCAGAGGTTTTGGGGGGATTTTCGGGGAAGTTTTGGTGTGTTTCGGACGCGTGTGAGGGTGTTGTGTTTGGGTATGTGGTCCGGAAAGAGGGGAGGTCCTGTTGTTGGGTGCCAGGTGGTGCGCGACGTCGTAGTCGCAGCGCGTCGTCGTCGTCACACAGGGTTTTGGGGGAAATTTCCCGGAAGTTTGGCGCGTGTCGGAGGCAGCCCTGAGTGGCGGGTGAGCAGGTGTACCGCATCGCTCTAGACACAAAGGGAATTTCTGGGAAGACGTATGAAAATACAAGGATAAGAGTGTAATATGAGGAAGGAGATTGTCATAGACTTAATGATAATAGTTTGATGATCGTGAGTAGAGGATGTTTGGGGAGGGGGGAGGGAGAGGAGAACCCCCATACCTGAGAGGAAGGCCGGGAGGTCTATTAGCTTCCCCCCTACAGGAAGTCGCAAGTGTTGAGGGGTGAGAGGGCACTCTCCAGCGGAACTGTGGGCCATTTTGTCTAAAAGGTTTTCGTTGTCTTCAGAGTGGAGATGTTCGTCCCACGACGACTTCCCATACACTGTGGATTCCGGTAAGGAGGGGCGAGGTACTTACTCCTGCCGACAGACAGACCCACACCTGTCAGCCGTCAATCACTTCTCATTTGACCCGGGGTATTTCACTCCCCTCACACACAAACGCCGCCGCCAGTTCCCTGCGAGACTTCATCCGCTACACACGCGTCATACAGCTCCATGTCATGGAAAGGCGAAGCTCTACAGCATGCATGAAATGCGGAGTGTTTTATATTCCATCACTGAATCAACTGTGTCGGCTGCAATGCGCTAGCTGTGAAAAACCGCCCCTAGGACATTACGACATCAAATGCAAGCGATGTCAGCAGATTTTCTGTGATAACCGTGAGTGTTATTCATATTTAATATTCCACAGTTCATTTTATGGCATCCACAGGTGAAATATCGCGTGTAAACTACTATAGTGTGAGAATATTAACTCATTCGGTCTATTACATTCCACACAGTTAAATATGTTCTTTCCAATTTCAGTTTACAAAACCGTGAAGTGTCCATATTGCTCACCCGCCCCGCGAGGAGGTCATCGCCGGAATGAAACTTCACATAAACGTAGGTAGCATATAAAATACACTTCTCGTATCTGTATTTCATCCACTCGCAAGCGAACACATGCATAATAAACATATTTTTCCCCATTCACCCGTGCTGAATATCATTTTGTTCCATTTCAGGTTATAATCCATACCTCAATCGACGGAGTGAACAGGTTGACGTCATCGAGCCTATACCCCATTCCTCACACACGGAGCTAAGGAGAGCACATCTCACTCGCGGCCACCCCCCACCCCTTCATCAAGGTCAGCCACGCTACCAGATGGAGGGCTACGAGTCCGTATCGCCCCCCTGTTAACACAATATTACGGATTCATACACACTCACCTGCTCAACCCCTTCACCAGGCCATAAGTAAGTTAATACCTACTTATTTCAGTCTATTTCCTAGACATATTAATCCCCACTAGTCTGTTCCCTAACCTCATAATATATATATATATATATATATATATATATATATATATATATATATATATATATATATATATATATATATATATATATATATATATATATATATATATATATATATATATATATATAAGTAGTGAAATATACGACTACGACGACGCACACCAGCTGCCCCAGGTGGCACTCTTGAGTGCCATCTGAGCAGGTGATGCGCGACGTCGTAGTCGCAGCGCGTTGTCGTCGTCGCAGAGGTTTTGGGGGGATTTTCGGGGAAGTTTTGGTGTGTTTCGGACGCGTGTGAGGGTGTTGTGTTTGGGTATGTGGTCCGGAAAGAGGGGAGGTCCTGTTGTTGGGTGCCAGGTGGTGCGCGACGTCGTAGTCGCAGCGCGTCGTCGTCGTCACACAGGGTTTTGGGGGAAATTTCCCGGAAGTTTGGCGCGTGTCGGAGGCAGCCCTGAGTGGCGGGTGAGCAGGTGTACCGCATCGCTCTAGACACAAAGGGAATTTCTGGGAAGACGTATGAAAATACAAGGATAAGAGTGTAATATGAGGAAGGAGATTGTCATAGACTTAATGATAATAGTTTGATGATCGTGAGTAGAGGATGTTTGGGGAGGGGGGAGGGAGAGGAGAACCCCCATACCTGAGAGGAAGGCCGGGAGGTCTATTAGCTTCCCCCCTACAGGAAGTCGCAAGTGTTGAGGGGTGAGAGGGCACTCTCCAGCGGAACTGTGGGCCATTTTGTCTAAAAGGTTTTCGTTGTCTTCAGAGTGGAGATGTTCGTCCCACGACGACTTCCCATACACTGTGGATTCCGGTAAGGAGGGGCGAGGTACTTACTCCTGCCGACAGACAGACCCACACCTGTCAGCCGTCAATCACTTCTCATTTGACCCGGGGTATTTCACTCCCCTCACACACAAACGCCGCCGCCAGTTCCCTGCGAGACTTCATCCGCTACACACGCGTCATACAGCTCCATGTCATGGAAAGGCGAAGCTCTACAGCATGCATGAAATGCGGAGTGTTTTATATTCCATCACTGAATCAACTGTGTCGGCTGCAATGCGCTAGCTGTGAAAAACCGCCCCTAGGACATTACGACATCAAATGCAAGCGATGTCAGCAGATTTTCTGTGATAACCGTGAGTGTTATTCATATTTAATATTCCACAGTTCATTTTATGGCATCCACAGGTGAAATATCGCGTGTAAACTACTATAGTGTGAGAATATTAACTCATTCGGTCTATTACATTCCACACAGTTAAATATGTTCTTTCCAATTTCAGTTTACAAAACCGTGAAGTGTCCATATTGCTCACCCGCCCCGCGAGGAGGTCATCGCCGGAATGAAACTTCACATAAACGTAGGTAGCATATAAAATACACTTCTCGTATCTGTATTTCATCCACTCGCAAGCGAACACATGCATAATAAACATATTTTTCCCCATTCACCCGTGCTGAATATCATTTTGTTCCATTTCAGGTTATAATCCATACCTCAATCGACGGAGTGAACAGGTTGACGTCATCGAGCCTATACCCCATTCCTCACACACGGAGCTAAGGAGAGCACATCTCACTCGCGGCCACCCCCCACCCCTTCATCAAGGTCAGCCACGCTACCAGATGGAGGGCTACGAGTCCGTATCGCCCCCCTGTTAACACAATATTACGGATTCATACACACTCACCTGCTCAACCCCTTCACCAGGCCATAAGTAAGTTAATACCTACTTATTTCAGTCTATTTCCTAGACATATTAATCCCCACTAGTCTGTTCCCTAACCTCATAATATATATATATATATATATATATATATATATATATATATATATATATATATATATATATATATATATATATATATATATATATATATATATATATATATATATATATATATATATACATGCATGCATTCATTCTTTCTAGAGATATATATATATGGTTCATTCTTCTAGAGATAATATGTTTTCTTTTTTTACAGACGACACACCGCTGTGCATAGATTTGGCATCCAGCGACAGCTGCAGCAGCAGTGGCAGTGAGAGTGACACAGCAGGGCAGGCAGTAGCCACTTCCGGCTCTCACAGGGAGGGGAGGAGGACTCGTTCACCCGCCCACTCAACCCCCCGTTCCTCCCTCAGCCCCATACCCCAATCAAACAGCGACAGCTATGACAGCAGCAGCAGCAGCATCAGCAGCAGCAGCAGCAGCAGCAGCAGCAGCAGTGGTGAGAATCGTACCATTTTCATCTCAGACAGTGACTCAGACATCTGCTCAGCAGACCGTGACCTTGACCCGCCAGCGTCTGTCAATTCTGACTTGTTAGCACCGTCTGGCGTAGTAGCTGAGCCAGCGGTCTCACCCATTCATCTCGGAGGGGGAGGGTTATCACCACCCCCCACCCCTCCCAGCCCTATCCCATCACCCCCGCCACCTCTTTCCCCCTCTCCTCCACCTGCGCTAGAAATTCAACCTCAGTTGCTGGATCGAATTGACAACTATAACGGCAGCTACGTCCGGCTTTCATTCTCCATACCAGAACATGTTAACACCTCACCAGGACTCTATCTGCGAACATACAGGGATTTTTTCATTAATGAGATACGCGCCCTCTTCTCTCCACAACACCCATTCCTCCTAATTTACCCAGACATCACTCTAATTGTGCGGAATTTAAATGTACAACAAGACGGTGAGGATAATCTATTGGATCCTATAAATAACGATGGCTTCCCCATACGAGGTGAGGGGCAGAGAATTACTCTAGAGGAAGTAGAAACTCTTATTGATTTTTGGGCTGATGAATTGACAGAGAAAATATCCCAGTATCTGGAAGCGAAGGAAGGGTCCAATGTCTTGGTTGAGCGGCTCACCGGGTTTTACATTAACTGTGGTCAGATAGAACATCCGATAAGATTAGGTTCGCATGTAGACTATCCTGAAGGCTTGCGTGGAAAGCAGTTGGTTTTCAATCCAGAGGGAGAGGCTGATATTTGCCTTATGCAGTGTGTTGCAGCTTATAAATGTTTAGCTAAGGGAATGCGACTAGGTAATATTCGCGCCAGATCTGTGAATGCTAGTTGGTGTCTCAGACACATGAAATGGCCAGCTGATGTCAATTCTGCAGTGACGTTTGAGGATATTCACAAGGTAGAGAAAATGAATAAAGTCAGTATATTCATCTATTCGCTAGAAAGAGATGAAAATGCTAGACGACAACAGCGACACTACATTACACTAGCTAGGAAGGGAAGAGGGGGTTATACGGATGTCATACCATTGCTGATGTTGGAAGCTCAACATTTAGTATTAATTAAGGATTTTAACCAATATGTACGTAATATGAGCAACAATCCAGATCTAATCCCAAGGCAACACAGCTTCTGTCATTGTTGTTTGATATCACTCCCAGCAGATACCATGCAGAGTCATGAAAGTACATGCAAAGTACATCAGACTCTCAAATTCTACCCACCAGAGAGGAAGATTACTTTCCGTAACTATGGACGGGGTTATGGTCCTAGTCACACGTGCTTTTATGACTTTGAGTGCATGCTAGACCGCTCGAACCCTAAGGGAATGATAGAAACACGTCACAACGCAGTGGCGTATGCGTACATTATCATTGACAGACAGAAGAATATTGTTGAGAAAGATACTTATTTGGGTAAAGATGCGGTCAATCACTTTGTAACCACGCTAGAAGCGTCATGGGCACGAATCAAGAAGGGGTTAGCATCCTATGAACTTCACATGTCGCAGCAACAGCAGGCGATATTTGAGACAAAAACAGTCTGTGAACTCTGTGATGTACCTTTTAACGGAGAAGATGTAATCAAAGTCCGTCATCACGACCACACAGTAAGATTCCACAATTATCAAGCAGCTTACTGTGATAGATGTAATTTGCAATGTATAAATTCATACAAGTTCCTATACACTTTCTCCCACAACGCTTCCTATGATTTAGGAGTAATCTTAAACGAGATGAGAGATAGACCAGGAAGTGAAATAGATATATTAGCCAAGGATGGATTTAAATTTATGAAAGTTGATGTGAACAACTTAAGATTTTTGGATAGTTTAGCCCTTCTCAACGGCTCGCTAGGAAGAATAGCCAAGGATCATATTGATAGTGGGAAACCTACCACATTCACTTTGGCTATGTTAAAAGGGGTAAATAAAGCGGCCATCCCAAAACTGTTGAAGGGTAAACAATCATTCTGCTATGATTATTTATCCTCTATGAGTGTGTTAGATGAACCACAACTCCCTTCTCGTGATAAGTTTTACAATACACTAAAAGACGAAGAGTTGTCAGAAACAGATTATAAACAAGCCTTAGAAATTTTTGATTTGGCTAAATGTCGCAACATAGGGGAGTATCTGCTCCTTTACCTCAAAGTGGACACAGGATTGCTAGCTGATATGTTCACAGTCTGGCGAGATACCATGCTTGCTCTCTACAAATTAGACATTTCACACTACATTTCTTTACCCTCATTTGCTTGGGATGCGTTCTTGCTTAAATCGAAAGTTCAACTTGATGTTGTGTCAGACCCTATGTTATATGATTTACTTCGTCGGAATCTCCGAGGTGGGTTCACCAGTGTGACGAGACAGTACACGAATGTGGAGAACAGGCACACAGGCTTAGATCTAGGGGAAGATAGTAGCTACATCATTTACTTAGACTTTAATAGTCTTTACGGGGCGTGTATGACTGAACTACTCCCTCGTGGAGGGATTCGGAAACTGACACACAATGAGCGTGACGTACTGCTGGAGCAAGGCTTGGAGAATATCCCATGTGACGGGACCAAGGGATATTGGGTGTTGTGTGATACACGGCAGGTCCGACCTGAGGTAGCTAGGTATACAGATGAACTGCCCCTTGTTCTTTCACATACATGCATTACTGAGGAACACATTTCACCCTACAGTAAGAATATTCTTACAGAAGAAAGTCGTGGGCTGCCTAAAAACAACACTAAATTAATTGCTTCTCATCTTCCTCAGAAAGACTACCTCGTTAGTCTGGACTTGTTACAGTTGCTCATGCGCATTGGATTAGAAGTAGCTAAAGTTCATGACATCTACGAATTCGAGCAGGAGAGTTACCTTAAAGACTTCATTGAAACCAATGTTCGTGAACGAGCCAGTACCAAATGCGCGATAAAAAAAAGGCTTTCAAACTCGTATCAAACTCTATATATGGAAAGAGTCTCACAGATGTATCTAAATATGGGAACAAACACTATTTGGTCACAGATCGTAGTCATTTCCTGAAACATGCTCGAAACCCATTCTTCAAGCGGAGTCTTTTGTTAAGTAAGGATCGTGTGATATGTACTATCAAGCAGAAGTCTCTCCTAGTCAACACTCCTACGTATCTGGGTTACCATATACTTCAAATTGCTAAGAGGCGACTCTATGAGTTCTGGTATGATGTTGTCAAACCTGCGCATGGGGATAAAGCGAGTCTGTTATATACAGACACAGACTCTTTCATCATTAAACTGGACTGTCAGGATGTGTTTGAAGAGTTGAATAAGTCTCCTCTCTTCGACTGTATGGATTTTAGCAATTTTAATGACACACATCCATCCTACTCTAAAGCGCGAGAAGGTGAACTAGGATTGCTCAAGTCTGAAATAGGCTCTAAGATTATTAACCAGTTAATTGCTCTCAGACCTAAAACATATTCGTTCACCACACATGATGGGGAGCACACTTGTAAGTGTAAGGGCGTACCATACCATCTACAAGAGAAACTCTCACATGACTCATTTCAACACACTCTTGAAACAAACACTTCAATCAGGTATGTGTCGAGATCTATACGCAACGTGCAAGGAAAGATTTGCACATGTCGCAGTACCTGCAGAGGATTGTCAGCATTTGACGATAAACGCTACATTTTAAGCCCCACACAGTCCCTAGCGTATGGCCATCCTGATATTCCCAATAACAATGATGATGATGAGATGGATGTAGAAGTGAGAGAGGAGGAGGAGCTGGAAGAAGTGTTTATGGAGGAGGAGGAGGAAGTAGAGCAAGCACAGAGACTCTACCCAATATTCCATCCCTGGAGCAAACGTGATGCTACAGCTCAGAAACTAGTCAACCCTCGCTAGATTTTATGTTGTACAATTGTTAGGTAGTATTAAGATGGATGCCTCATATGACTAGAACTTTTATACTAAATGAATAGGATGTTTAATATTATTGTTTGTGAACTGTAAGAACTATGATTAGTTTTAAAATATGATGTTTAATATTATTGTTTGTGAACTGTAAGAACTATGCTGTTTAATATTATTGTTTGTGAACTGTAAGAACTATGTTTAGTTTTAAAAATGATGTTGCTGTACATAAAAATATGTGAATAAACACCTGTAAATGACTATGTTTGTATAAATACAACCTCAGTTCCTTAGTTTTTAGCAGTCTTAACGAAGCATTAATCATGGATAGTTCCTATGATATAATCCATGCGGAACATCTAGATATTTTCAGAGAACCATCTCGTGTTATTATTGCTGGTTATTCAAACAGCGGAAAATCCTACTTGTGCAGTAAACTTGTAAGGAAGTATCAACACAAGTTCTCCTCAATAATCATATGCGGAGGAGGTTACTCTGAATTACGATCAGATCCGCAAATTAAAGGGAAGCTGATCGAGCATTCAACCATTATTGATCCTGTGGAAGAGCGAGTAGATAATGACTCGCATATCTTAGTAATCTACGATGACCTTTTTACAGAGTCTGCGAATTCAAAAATCGTATCAGACATGTTTACTAGGGGCCGACATTTCACGGTTTCCGTCATATTGATTACTCAAAATATATTTTTTCCTGGTAAATATTCGAGGAATATTAGTTTAAATGCTTCTCATTTCATATTGGTTAAATCACGAGACCTGTCACAAATTGAAACACTCGGACGACAAATATTTGGGAAAGTGGATTCAAAGAAATTTGTAGAGTTATATAAGCAAGTTATTAGCCAACCCTACGGCTATTTGCTAGTAGATCTGGGCTCGAACACTCCATCTACGATAACATTACGCGGTAATATTGTTCACGAACCGCCCTATGAGATAGTTTACCAATGGTGAGCAAGAAAGATGTACTGGAACGAGTATATAACGACCCCTCATCTAGCGGAGGGCTTGGAGGGGTACAGAGATTGTATAAGGCCGCCAAATTAATTAACTCTAGTATAACTCTAGCCGATGTAAAGGACTATCTGAAAAGCTCTGACTCCTATACGTTGCATTATTTACAACCACATAAATTCCCTCGGCGTCGGGTGTTAAGCCCTAAACCGCGACTATTTCAAGCTATAGACTTGGCCGAGATGAGTTTATTGGACAAACATAATGATGGAGTGAAATATTTACTCGTATGAGTAGATATTTTCTCCAGGTACGCCCAAGTAGTACCCTTACGCGCTAAGGATGGGAAAAGCACCACTAATGCTCTAGCTTTAATTCTAGATTCACCTCATTCTCAAGGAGTGCGCAAAATTAATTCTGATCGAGGTGGTGAATTTTATAACGCCGCTATGAAAAAAATGCTGGCAGCAAGGAAAGTACGGTTATATAGTGTATTTTCTCAGGAGACTAAAGCTTCAATCGCTGAGCGGTTCATACGTACTTTAAAAGGTAAACTTTACAAGTTTATGACGGCGCGCAACACTTTAAAATACACGCAAGCTCTACCAGATATTGTGAAAACATATAATTTAACCCCACACAGAGGATTGAAGGGGAAGACACCTGCGGAGGTGCACGCTCTATCCTCGCCCAGCGAACACGCCAAACAATTTGATTTAATGTATAAAAGTCCGAGCAAATCAAAGAGAGCTGTCATTCCTCGATTGAGTGTTGGTGATACAGTACGCATCACTCTATCTGATCGCATTTCCAAGTTTAAGAAAGGGTTTAAGCAGCAGAACACCCGAGAGATCTTTACAGTTACACGTATTGATCGGAGACAACACATCCCTTTATAATTTCTAAAAGATCTGAATGGGGAAGAAATTGATGGTGGCTTCTATAAACAAGAATTAACACCAACACATTTGCCTCAAACCTTTAATATTGAGAAGGTATTGGGACAACGCAGAGTCTCTGGCAAACTCCAGTATAAAGTTCGGTACGCGGGTTATGATCGATCATTCGATCAATGGATTGATGCTGCTGAGATATTACATTTATAATGAAGAAGCCCTTAGTTTATAAATACAAGGAATTGATCCAACTATTATCAAAACTTCAGTATTCCTCGAGAAAGCAGTTGATTGAAAAATTGAAGAAACCACATATAAATTGTTTATCAGAAATTTTTAATAACTTTTAAAAAAAAAATTGCCCGTGCCTGACAAGGTCGTTAAAAAGTTGAAAAAATATAAATTGCTTATTCGGTCACTAGCCTGTAAGAAACCTTCTGTGTCAACTAAGAAACAGATATTAACCAGCAAACGAGGAGGTAGTATTTTATCCATTATTTTACCGATTGCGGCTAGTTTAATTACACGGTTGTTCAGTAAGTAAAATGAAAGCCTTTTATCTCGTACCGCGTAAAATAGTGGACAACCGGAAAGCTGCACACAGCCCTGCCTACCCCACTGTGAAAGCGGTTGCTCGTCATCTTACTGTCAAACCACCTCCTCCTCCTCCTCCTCAGCTGCATACCAACCCTTCCATAAAACATTTAATAGATTTGAAGTTGAAAGTGAGAGATCACGAATATGCGAGATCCTTGCTAAACCATTATGATGCTACTGGAATCGTTCGTTGGGATCTGAATGGAAATGTATTGGCTCCAGTATCTGGCATACATATAATTAATGACATTATACATAAAATGACTGTGCTTAAATCTGTTTTTCTACCGGATAAACTCCCCATTGCTCAACTGTTTTTCACACTAACATCTACATCGCGAGATTTATTCCGTAATACTACGGCAAGCAGTCAAGTGTATGAACCTCCGTCTGTTAAGAGAAAGGCATCTGTCAAGATTGATCCTCACAGTAAAAGGAAAGCTTCTTGGATTGTATATTAGCAGGTGAGTGTATATAAATGAGCGTGTAATGTGTAGATGGCTTTACTAGACAAAAAGCGGTCTAAGGAGATAGAGCGATGGACACTCACGTGATATACGCCACCAGTGTATCAGATACGCATTTATTCCCCAATAACATCCCCGCATCTTTCCAAAATCGATTGTTTAACCAGCTAGAATTAGATCCCAGGAGGAGTTATGAAATGTGTCTACAAAAATTACTCCTCCCCACTTCACATTACGTTATTAAGCGTGATAATCCTGAGGCATATATACGTGTAGGCGTTACGTATGAGAAAGTGAGCGAGGGGAAATACATGCATTCAAAGCATTTATTATCATCTGATGTTTTAGCCGGAACTATAAAAGAAATTAATACCACGATTAATAGAGAAATAGAGGCCATATTTTCAAGTAATGCTAAACTGAGTTTTTTAGGAAAGTCATTAAAACAATTTTCAGCTAAATATGGAACGCATTTTATTAAATATGATTCTTCCTCCAATCGAAACAAGTTCACTACTGTGATTAGTGATGAGAATATTAGCTCTGCAACGGGGCATAAAAACATCAGTAGAGTTACATTATCATTTGGAACCGCTTTTGGGAAAGTGTTGGGCGTAGTTCCAGAAATAGAATATGACATATTCGCAAAACGTCAGTACGCCTCGAGTGTAGTTAACACATGTCTATTCCCGCCAATGCCTAGAGGAGGAGTTGATATTCTGTGTGTTTATTGCGATAGAATCTCTTCTACTAGATATGGAAACCAGTCTGTAAATATTTTGGATGTAATCTCCCTAAATGGAAGTGATAACAGCAACAATAAAAAACTATATGTGCGTCTTAACACTAACATGATAGATAGCGTCAGCATCACTATTAGGGATCAAGATGGTAACCCCATACATTTCGATGAACGTGGGTGCACCATAGCAGTCTTGCATGTACGCCCCGTTGCAGGAGGTATATAACACCAATGCTTTCCCGCCACTCCTCATTCGTCTGAAACAAGCGGAGAAATGCGTGTCCACTTTATTCCTCCCTCTGTTGAGGAATTATACATTCTGTTAACCCCTCCTAGAGGTGGAGGGACTGATGATATACGGATTTTCAACAGTAGTAGACGTTATACGCGAGGAGGAGGAATATTTTCCTTTTTAAGCGGGATAGCGCGTCGAGCAGCGCCCTTTATCATGAGGACTCTGGCCCCGGCTGCGCTTAGCTTGGGGCAGAACGTACTAGACGATATTAATAATGACAAACAAACTTTCAAACAATCTCTTAAGAAACGCGGAATTGAAACATTGAAAGGAGTGGGGAAGCAAATGATAGGTGGAAGAGTGCATAAAAAGAATAAACAAACAAAAAAATTAGTAAACATCAAACGTTTTACTAAAGCGAAATATAATGATGTGTTGTCATAACTTCTTCTCACTCGGTTGGTGTTGTCTAAAGCGCGAACATGGCCGGATATAACGCTCTGGGCCTCCAGGTGCCATTAGAACATTATACAGCTGCTGTTAGTGAAGCCTTTCCTAAAGTATTTTCCCCTCGATTGGTAGAATCAACAATCGCCAGCAGACAAACGGTGGATGTATTACCTGTGAATTCTGGGGTCAATAATAAGTTTACAGACACTTATCTGGAATTCATCATCAAGGGAGTGAATGGTCAACTGGTGGATTTATCATCTATAGCTTTGGAGTTGACTATTGATCTAACCAAAGAAGATGGAATAACACCTTTAGGAGATGCTAAAAACGCATCGTTGGTGAATGGATTATCGCAAACTCTATTCAAATCCGCTATTGTGTATTTAAACGAAACAGTAGTTGAAACCAGCTCATTATTCTCATTCTGGTGATACGTAAAGTTATTATCTACAATTTCTGGGTGTAAGGCTAACCGCTATGATAAACTGTCACAGTTTTTTAACCGAGTTGATCCTGGTAAAATTGAAGCTGGTTATTTCACTAATGCCTCGGCTAGTGAGAAGCAACGGATGACTGATATGAAAACGAGTGGCGTGAATACGTGTTTTAAACTAATGCTGGATGTCACATCCGTTAGTGAATACGTTTTGGATAATGTGGACATCAGGGTGCGGCTCGAACTTCAACCTGATAAGTGGCTTATACTCAGCGATAATGAACACGCTAATTTTAAATATAATATCAAGTCTACACGACTATGGGTGGATCGAGTATTGCCGTACCCTGAAGGATTAGTAGCCATTAATAAAGCCATGGTGCAGAACAACTCTCCTATTACGTATACTTTTAATAAAACTTTATACAAAACGTATATATTGGGCACGGGTCAACGCTCTATAACAATGGACCAGCCGTGGGGGACTGTTATACCAGAACATTTATATATGATCATCCTTGATATGGAGGCAGTGTCTGGTGCATATAATCGCAACCCGCTTTATTTGGAAAACTGCGAGCTTAGTAAAGTATTAATATCCCAGAATAGCACTAATATTGTCAATATTGGGTGTGACTTCCCTCATAACTGCGCCAAGTTGTATTACACAGCATTACAAGCCTTAGGCTTCGATAAAGACGATATATTATCTTATGACACATATGTGAATGGTGGAACCATACTGGCCTTTAATTTACAACCCGAGGATATCGATGACACCATCCCGATTGAAAAAAGTGGTAATCTGAGGATCGCTTTGGAATTTAAACGCGGAGTAGCTAGAAATAAAGTCATTCTAGTTTACGGCTCTACAACGGGTGTGATCAGCATTAACGCGGATCGTCGCGTTATTTGCGATACGCGAGGATAAAATACTAATATGAATTGTTTGGAAATAAATGAGGCTATCAGAAGTAATTTAGGTGCTAAGGTAGACTATCTAGGATGTTTCCTAGCTGATGACGTCTGGAAAATACTGACAAAAATACATAAAAAAAGACCTGTGGTGTTCATAATGAACACTCTGGACTCGGGTTCTCGTAATAAAATGGGCCATTGGATAACATTCTATGTAAATAAGGATGAAGGTAGAAGCGAGATAGTTATACTAGACAGCTATGCCAATCCTGCAATAGGATCGTATTCAAGATATTTCGAAGAGTTTATGTCCTACTTCCAAGACTATACCCTATATATTATGAAGAAAAGCATTCAATCCTTGAATAGTTACTTCTGTGGGAATTATGCCGTTTATTTTGCCTATCATTTTTGCAGACTAGGCTTAGAGGCCGCCCTGCTTCACTTTGATGAAGCGTTTAAATATGGTCATTTTCGCAAGAATGATGAAAAAGTGTTGAAATTCAATTACGCTCAGATGAAAATGCCTGTGTTTAAGCAAACATTCTGCTTAAACGGTAGTGATGCTGAGTGTGAAACGCTGTGTGACGAAGTTGGCTAGGATGATGGTGCGGTGAGTAATACTTTATGTTAGGATTGAATGATGAACACAATAATGTCTGTATTTATGTTTACAACATTGACAACAACAAAACTTATAACCTTTTCCACTTTCTACAGATTGACTGCTTGACTATCGTGTTGGGAAGGTTCGATGGACTGAATGAAGGTCTTTCTACAACTGTCTGCTAGCTAAACCACCAAGAAGAAGTCTTATTATTATTAATATTATTATTATTATCGTTGTAAATCGCTTAAGTGTTTAATAAAGAAATAAATTTATATAATGTGTTTACTTTTCCCTCGTTATTGCTCTCACCATGTTGATCACGTTGCGATATAGCTTACACATACTAAAAGAGAATGCACGGAACAATGGTTGATGGTATGGGGGCGGGTGGGGATGCGGGGTGGGGAGTGATTGATTGATGGCTGACAGGTGTAGGTCTGTCGTAAGTATCTCGCGCCTCCTTACCGGAATCCACAGTGTATGGGGAGTCGTCGTGGGACGAACATCAACACTCTGAAGACAAATGACCCAAGGGAATGGCCAACTTCTGCAGGAGAGTGCTCTCACCCCTCAACACTTGCGACTTCCTGTAGGGAAGCTAATGGTTTGTCTAACCACATAATGGCCCAGAGCACTCTCTCCAGACGAAGGGGAAGCTCCATCCAACCCACACCCAAAACAACATAACAGACTGTGTTGCCTTCTCCTCACATCTACACACTAACTCACGATTAAGGCTACGCAAAAACACACATACATATTCTTTTACTCATTCCTCACTCTTCCTTCTATTTTCTTACTCTATCACTTACTATACCACGTACTCTCACACTACTCCCATCTTTCCTGACTAGACACGTGCGCGCGCGGGGTGGGGGGCCGCACCTGCTCACCCGCCACTCAGGGCTGCCTCCGACACGCGCCAAACTTCCGGGAAATTCCCTTACCCCCTGTGACTAGACACCCGCGCTGCGACGACGACGTCGCGCACCACCTGGCACCCAACAACATGACCTCCCCTCTTTCCGGACCACATACCCAAACACAACACTCTCACCCGTCCGAAACACGCCAAAACTTCCCCGAAAATCACCCAAAAACCTCTGCGACGACGACGACGCGCTGCGACTACGACGTCACGCATCACCTGCTCAGATGGCACTCAAGAGTGCCACCTGGGGCAGCTGGTGCGCGTCGTCGTAGTCGTATATTTCACTACTTATATATATATATATATATATATATATATATATATATATATATATATATATATATATATATATATATATATATATATATATATATATATATATATATATATATATATATATATATATATATATATATATATATATATATATATATATATATATATATATATATATATATATATATATATATATATATATATATATATATATATATATATATATATATATATATATATATATATATATATTATATATACTATATATATATATATATATATATATATATATATATATATATATATATATATATATATATATATATATATATATATATATATATATAACTACAGTGTGGTCATGTACAATATCTATCTCCAGGTACCGCCCTACCAGTCACCTGGACGTGCTACAGACAACTGTCTCTCAGCTGCTTCCCTAGCCTGGCGGGGCTATGAGACAACTCTTACCGGGAATTTCCACCGGTACTCATCACACTGTACACAATGATAATTTTAATCACGTCTAACCTCCTCCTTTCACTCATTTCCCAGGTCACTACCACTCTAGCTGTCAACACTTAGCTTGCTCCTCATGCGTCGAAAAGATGTGGCCCTAGGCTGTCCCGGGAAAGTGGCCAAGTGGCCCAAGGAGGTGGCCAAGGCATGTGGCCACTGCGCCCCACCCGAGCTGAGAGGGGGGGTGGTAGCCGGCGCGCGGGCGGGCGGGTGGCCGGGCCATGCGGCCAGGCGGCCTGGGGTGGCCTGGGGGTGGCCCCCGGGCATACACACGTGGTTGAGGAATCACCAACAACTCCAGCAAACCAGAGCCTGCCTTGCTTTACACTGGGGTGACAATGGCCGGCGGCGTCCCCACACTGATGCCGCCTGGCGGAAATCAAAGTCCCACAGGGGCTTGTAATCTCACCACAATTACACTAGGAGGCCCTGTATGTACTCCGCCAATTGGCAACAACACTAGACAGGTTATTTGAACCACCTGTTACCCCATGAGGCTCTGCCAGCTGCCTCATGGGTGCCCACTGTCTCTAAGGCTATTTTACTGGTCCTTCCGTACCTCGTCGGCCCTCACATTTCACGAAAATTGGGCCTAGACACAACCCGGGATGGCAGGAGTGCCATTCCTGCCAGTTAACACGGTAACGTCCGCGATTTACGGGGGTGGAGGGGGAAAACTCCCCCTCTCCACCCAGACACGTCCTCGTCCACCTGCTACCCTGCTCAGACTGACGATTTCCCGGGCTAAGGAAACTCAAAATGCCCTTACCTCCTCCCTACTTTGTCTTGACAAATCGGCACGAAGCCGGCACTGTTCCCTCGTGCCGCTACCAATCACAGCCTTTCGCGCCAAAACACAGCTCGGAGCATACATGCCTACCCCAGTCACAGGCCTCAGGCATCCCGTGACGTCACAAGGAGGGGGAGGCCTAAAGACAAGGCGCATTGTCTCACATGTTGGGGGGGGGGGCAACGTTCACCCCACTCTCCCCCCACCTAATGGTTTTAGTAAAGTACCTCACATACCACTTCACTCTCATCTCCTCATCCAATTTCACAGAAACAGGAAAATCTCTGTAATTCTCTCTACAGAGCAATCACAGACTTCTAACCAGTCCCAACCGACAGTCCTTAACATAAGCTTTCATTCAACACTTCACAAGTATATGTTAGTTTAAAAGCTTCAGTTTCTAGAGTCCCTAGAGCGACTAGCCTAATCTAGAAACTAGGAAAACTAGCTGAGGGAATCTAGATTCCCTCACACCTGGTTCAGATTAGGTCTTCTGTCTGGCTTGAAGGAGGCGTCTTCCCTATGGTGATGGTGAACCGTGGTGTTCTAAGAGATGTTTGGTGCCCAGAAGTAAGGGTTTGGTGTTGTGAACTTTCTTATGAATGCTCCTAACTCCAACTTAGGTATCGGAGTTCCTTCCGGGTCTTCTTCGTATTCAGAGAAGTTGATTTATTTAGTAAACAGTCGGTCGAGGTGCACCTCCTTCAGGTGGGCGATGTCCACATAATTTTTTAGCGTGTTGGCATGCACAATTCTACCGCCGGGAAACTTGCTGCGGCTCAGCCCAGTGAAGATCCTGTTGCACTCTAGACACAAATTTACATGTGGTGGGGTTGCCGTGGAAGTGGCTGGCCGAAGATTTGATGAAGAGGCCAGGGCAGGGTACACCTTCCTGAAAGTCGTCCATTGGTTGAATGTACGTTGTTTCCAATTCATTGATGTTGATTGGTTCTTTTGTAGTTACTGGTGTAACAGCCTGGGCAGTGTCCGTTTTCTGTCTTTTGCCTGACAGTCCTGTTTATTTCCTTCGTGTTCCAGTGGAGGATGTTGAGATTTCCATTGGCTGTTGGGCTGACTGGTCTGAGGTGGCAGAGGACTGGGTGGAAGTTGACGTTTGGGAGACTGGTGTTGCTAATATTGGTGTTGGGTCCGCCTCCCGGGGGGGGGGGCTGAGGGAGGGAAGGGAATTATCAGGGGAAAGCGCCACGCTATTACGACTATATAGCACCTGGATGGGGTCAGGATAAGGATTTGGGATAGGACGGTGGGAAGGAATGGTGCCCAACCACTTGTGGACGGTCGGGGATTGAACGCTGACCTGCATGAAGCTCTACCGTCGGTCTACCGTCCTGCCCATGTGGTTGGGGGGGGGGGGGTAGGGGATGGCGGCATAATGGCTTGGGTTGCTAGTGGTGTTGAGAGCTGGTCTGTTTGAGTTGAAGCAGCGTTTTGAGGTTGAAATAGGTCCGCTTGGACCGACATCGTAGGTAGGTTGTTCTGGGCAAGCAGCATGTTCAGTACTCTCACGTATTTGGCGACGTCTGTCCCTGCCATCTTCTCAGCTACACTGATCAAGACTGGGACGAGAGTGGTGGCGGCCGAGGCCGCCTATGTGCTGGGTCCCCAGTGGGGGGGGGGCTGACTTGGTGTGGACATCTGTGTAGCAAAAGCAGAAGCACTAGGAACGACGTAGCTTGGATATTGAAGCTCGCCGGCTGATTCGTTGTTGGGTTGGCAGTTACCGTTTTTTAATTTCGTCAAGTCGTGCTTGGCAGTCCATGGAGAGAGCCGTGTGAGCTCCTCCACAATTGAGACACAATTTACTGGGTGACAGGCAAATTATTAAAGTGATGATCTTTGGTGCAAATGCTGCACTTTGCCTCTGCTTGTGGGCAGTTCTTGGTGTCGTGGTCAAATCTGTCACACTTAAAGAATTGATGTATGATGTAGTAACGTTTCCTTGACAGTGTCAGGTGTGATGGAAATATCCAAGCATCTGAATCCATTTTCCTCTGCCTGGGTCGTTGCTGCAGCTGTTGAGAATTTAACCTTAAGGGCAGGCCGTGGGCTGTCGTCATTCTTAATGGCCTTGACTTTAACTGCAGTCAGAGCTGAGTTTCTTGTATTGATGCTATCAAGTATGGTGTCAGGGTCTTGGGCGGTGATGTAGACACTGGTGTGGCTGACGAAGATGGTTCGTTCGGGAAAGGAGCGTCGAGTAGGTAGGATGATGAGGTCAGAGTTGAGTAGAGAGTCCTGGTATTCTGGTGCAAACAGTTGCTCCAGACCTTCCTCGCTTGAATAAAGAGGTACAGTGCCGTCGGCATCATCTCGGATGTCCAATGGAGCAGCATTCGTGATGTCAACAATATTCTTAATTATTTGGGGCCCGGTGAATCTGGTCCCCCCCGCCCCCCGAAACCGGACTTTGATGCGGTAGATCATGATGATGATGAACTCTCTATGACAGGGGTCTCCAAATTTTTCAATGTAAGGGCCACATTATATATTTCCCATATTTATGCGGGCCGGAGGAATAAAAAATGAAAAAAACAAAAAACAAATCAGTGCCAGTAATTTAATTTCCTCAAATATTAAAGTATAAACATGGAAAAATTAAAACATATCTTTTTGGAAAAAATCAGGGTAAACTAAATAGATTCCTGCCTTTAGTTTTATGCAACCAAATTAGTGTGACGAATGATACTGTCGTTTTGACTTCAAAATTTCATTAAAATCAGGTTACAGATTAGATGAGCCAATTGTAAGAATTGATTTCAAGTGATCATCAGACAAATTTGCTCGATAGTTAGATTTCACATACTTCATTTTGGAAAAAGTTTGTTCACACAAGTATGTTGAACCAAAAATGGACACAAAACTACAAGCAAACTTTATCAAATTTGGAAACTGATCTGGCTGCAGGCATTTATAAAACTCAATCAGATTTCCTTCTCTATACTAATCTTTCAGTCTGTCATCTGCCTGGAGATCAATAATTTCCATTTGAAATTGAGTTTGAAGATTTTCAGCATTGCAGTCAAATGGATTATGAAAGAGCCTGATTTCATTTGCTTTGGCATCAAGGTCAGCAAATCGCTTCTGAAACTGTTTTTTCAAATCTGAAATTATTTCATTTGCAAATGAAAAAGGAAATTCAACTTTACTTTCTGCATGAAATTTTTCACAACATGGAAAATGAGCAAAATTCTTAACCTTCACCTGGCCTTCAAGTAGCGCAAGTTTTGCTCTGAATGCCTTGACATGAACAAAGTAGTCACTGATCAAATTGTTTTGCCTTGAAATTTCAGATTCAAGTTATTCATATGACCTGTCATATCTGCAAAAAATGCCAATTTTCAAATCCATTCACATACTGATAATAATGGCTGAGGTTTATTTTTCTCTGTGAGAAATAAATCAATTTCTAATCTGAGCTCAAAGAAATGCAGCAAAACCTTTCCACAACTAAGCCATCTAACTGCTGTATAATAAGGTAAGTTAACAAACTCCGCATCAATTTCTTTCAAGAAATCACGGAACTGGCGATGGTTGAGTGCATGAGATCTAATGAAATTAACCACAGAAACAACAGGTTTCATGACACAAGACATATCAACATATTTTAGGCACAATGCTTGTTGATGGATAAGGCAATGCAGAAAAATGGGTTTTGAGAATCCTCCAACCACACAAGCTGTTGTAATTTGCCCAACCAAACCCTTCTTTGTCCCAGACATATTCTTTCCTCCATCAATTGTCACACACTGCACTTGTTTCCATTCCAGGTTATATTCTGTCATAGTTTTACTTACTTCATTGAAAATGTCCTCTCCAGTTGTTGTGGTGTGCATGCTGTGAACTGATGCTAATTCTTGGCTCACATTAAATTCACTATCAACACCACGAATGAATACTAAGAGCTGAGAAGTATCACACACATCTGTTGATTCATCCAACGCAAGAGAATACCAACAAAATCATTTTGTTTTTTTCCTTTATTTGCCGAATTATGCCGCCTCCTAAATCTTCAATTCTACGAGCAACAGTATTTGACCCAAGACTTATCATTTTGCTCCTGCTCTATGACAACCGCGTCACTGGAGATTGCCTACCGTCTCTTCTCGGTATATAGTACCAAGATGGGAGTGGGGTGTGACAATCTAGAATGAAGCTAGTCTTGCCACCCGGCAGTTCTGGGTGCAGGAGAGGTTGTCGTTGTGTTTCGGTTGTATGGGTTGTCGATTCGTCTGGCTGGTCAGTGAGCCGATCGTCGGTCTCTGTGCCCGGCTAGGGCTTTCTGTGACGGATGACGTCACAGAAAGCTCGTCGCTGATTGGCTAAGCACCTGGGCCACCACCACTCACCTGTCTCTTTATTTGATCCAAAGGTACATATCATTGCACTGCATGAGATCCCGGATGTCGTGCTCCTGGCCTGGGTGCCGTTATGTTTCATAATTTGCCCCACTCTACCTCTTTACAACTAAATATCTCCCAAAACTTTGCATAAGACGTGTTTCTTCTTAACCTAATGTGTAGGGCGTCTGCGATCTTCCTAGATGGGAAAAATTGACTCTTGAGACTAGAAATTATGGTTATTAGACAGCGATCATAACAATAGGGAGATTGATAAAGGGACAAATGAATAGACGCATACACAGATGGATTGCGGATAGATAATATATATAGAAGGATATTCAGATAGATGTATGGATGGACTGATTACCAGGTGTATGTATTGATGAACATATTGATATAATTATAGATGGACGGATAGATAGATGGATAGAAAGATGGACATATAGATGGTCTATCTATCCCTCCCAACTATTGTATCTCCTTCCCTTCCTTCCATTCTTTCTCCCGCCCTTTTTTCCTTTCTATTTCGATCCTTTATCCGATTTGTTCTCTCTCCCTCCCTCCGACCTGTTCTCTCTCCCTCCCTCCAACCTGTTCTCTCCCCCTCCCTCCTACCTCTTCTCTCTCCCTCGCATTCTCTCTCCATCCCTCTGTCATGTTCTCTCTCGCTCCCACTTCCCTATTCTCCATCTCTCCATTTTGTCTCCCTCCTTCCTTTTCTTCCTGTCAATCTCTCTTTCCCTCCTTCCTGTACTCTCTCTCCCTCATTTTTACTGATCTCTCTCCTACATCTCCTATCGTTCTCCCTCCTCTCACGGCATGCAGTATGTACCCTCATCAAACATACATTGTAACCACAACCTACTGGTGTTTCTTTTGATGAAACATTTTAACATCTTTGTGATTAAATATTTATATAACCCCCAAACGTGCAAAGTTATGTAAATCAGGTCTTTCGAAGGGGCACAGCAAATAATATGGTATTTAAGGAAGATAAGTTCCAGTTCCTGCGCTATGGAAAAAACTAAATATAAAAACGGAAACCTCGTACAAAACACAGTCAAATCATAACATAGAATATAAAAGCAATGTCGAGGATTTGGGCCTAATCAAAGAAGAAGATCTAACATTTAAAGAACACAATAAAGTAGCCGTCACAACTGCAAGATAAATGACAGCTAAGATAACAAGAACCTTTCAAATAGAGATGCTGTACCAATGATGATATTTTTCCCTGACGCTAGTGCTCTCTAAAGAGAAATTCTGTTGCACAACAGCCGTTTTTAAAGCTGGAACAATTGCTGAACAGGAGAGCGTGCAGAGACCCATTACTACTAGAATTCACCCAATAAACCATCTAAATTACTGGGACCGACTAAAATGCCTAAACCTGTATTCTCTAGAGTGCAGGCGGGAGAGAGAGACATGGAAATTATTAGACGGGCTGGTCCCAAATCTGCACATAAATAACACCACACGAGACCAGAAGGCATGGCAGGATGTGCAGAATTCCCCCGTTGAAAAGCAGAGTTGCAATAGGTACTCTGAGAGAGATCTCTGTCAACATCAGAGGCCCGAGACTGTTTAACACGCTTCCATTACACATAACGGGCATAACTGGCCGATCCATGGCAGTGTTCATGAGAGAACTTGATAAACATCTCCAAAAGATACCTGATCATCCAGGCTGTAATTCAAATGTCAGGCTGCAAGCAGCCGCGTCCAACAGCTTGGTTGACCTGGGACCTCGACCCCCGGGTAACCCTTTACAAGAAATCCAACGATTAGCTCCCCACATCCACAGCACAGCCGCAGTTTTCCTCACCACAGTTGTGAAATTATTTGTATGCACCAGAGATATAAATACAATAGACATAAAAGTCGGTTTGTGTAGTGCCTGGATATCCAGATGGGCATAATCTGTCAAATAATGCGTCATTAATGAGAGACATGGCGATCTATTATATATTGAACAGCGTTTTGCTTGATCACAAGCTTTATTACATCTTATTCAATGACCACAACAAATGTTAAACAAAATAAAAATTTATTGTTTCTCAATTTGATTTCATAGATCTTGTTAAACTGTCTAAAACATACACCTGATCAAAAGTTACTTAAATAATAAACTTTACACTTAATTAAAACATCGTTCAGTAATGACTCGCAATGCTTAAAGTCTGTGATTTAACAATGCATCATTTTTTCACCCGAGAATGGCAGAGGAAAACTCACCTGATGGGATTGTGAATGTATTTGACAGGGTCTGAGCAGCAGCCACAAAACACAGCAGGCAGACTGATGCTGACCTTTACCTGGTTGGTTGTGATCGTTTTGGTAGCAACCTACTCTGGCAACCTGACAGCATTTCTTTCTCTTCCTCGTATTGAGAAAGTGCCACAGACCACAACTGAGATGATAAACATGGGCTATGTCTTCTCCATCAGCTATGGCTTCTCTCAGTACGATAAGATGAAGGTCAGGATATTTGTCCTTTATAATTCATATATAATTAACATCAAAGTTAAATTATACATATGTTCTTGTTTATTCTAATTAAGCTTCACGACTAGAACAAATGTTTAGGAATGGTTAAGATCAAGAAACAAGTGTGGGTTTATTTCCTAACTCCCTAAAGTAAAGGACCAAACTACAAACATAACAGAATACATAGCTGTCTTCAGTGATAGTAGTCATATCCTGTGGCCTCTTGGAAAATTGAAGCTTTCTTCTTTGAGTTCCAACCTAGCCTCTTACAAATTATGTCTGAATTTGGCTGTTTGTCCGTATGGCTGAAAATGGACGTAATTTGAAAATGAAACAAATGATTTTTTTTTCAAAAACAGTAAATTTAGGGTCCTGTGATGGGTTAGGAGAACAGGAAATTCTTCTAAAGTTTCAAAACGGTCTGAAAACCCTTAATTGAAAGTTTCCTCTACTAACCTAATCGAGAAAGCCGGAGGACTCAGAAAACAGAAAACGGGAGGGTACATCATTTTCGTGAGCCGATTTCATTTAAAATTACGTCCATTTTTAGCTATAGCGCGCATACGAGCGAAAAGCGACGTTATTTTTAAGAGGACGGGTTGCATAACAGTGTTCACTAAGTGGCTCCCTACCGCGGAAACTCCAGCAGGAATGGTGCTGCTTTTCATTTACCTGCCAAATGAAAATTACCACTTTATTACTTGGTGATATTAAAAATATGTATAATGCAGTATATAATGCACTGATACGGTTATGTATTTTTTAGCATTTCTTTTTAATTCTGGTATCTTCCATATATGAATTTTATTATAAATGATGATAAGACTTTTTATTTAATTCTTTATTGTTATGAATTTATATATTGCCAAATGTATATTTTATTTTTCTTTAAGCAATTGAAATAAATCAAATATTTATTTGTTAAATGTTGATTACCTAGTTAGTATATTATTAATTAGGTGGCAAGTAATTTACTTACTAAGGTGGGCTCGTAAGCCCATGGTATGACCGCACCTAAAATAAATGGGGTTAGTGGCACAAAGAATTTGCCCACAAATCAAATTAGTGGCCTAACCTCTAATTATACCACCAACCTCTTACTATCATCTATCATCACCCAAGCGCGATGAGTTGACGCCCACTCTCTTTAGGCGCCCACTCTCTTTAGGCGCCCACTCTCTGTTGGCACCCACTCTCTTTTGGAGCCCACTCTCTGTTAGCGCCAACTCTATGTTGGCGCCCACTCTCTGTTAGCGCCTGCACTCTGTTGGCGCCTACTTTCTTCTAGTGCCCATTCTCTGTTGGCGCTCACCCTCTGTTCGCGCCCACTCTCTGTTGACGCCCACTCTCTGCTGGCGCCCACTCTTTGTAATCGCCCACTCTCTTTTGGCGCCCACTCTCTGTTGGCGTCCTTTCTCTGTTGAGGCCTACTCTGTTGGCACCCACTCTCTGTTGGCGTGCACTCTCTGTTGGCGCCAACTCTCTGTTAGCTCCTACTCCGTTGACGCCCACTCTCTGTTGGCACCCACTCTCTTTAGGCGTCCACTCTCTGTTGGCGCCCACTATCTGTTGGCGCCCACTCTTTCACTTTGCGCCCACACTCTCTGTTATCACGCACTCTCTGTTGGTGTGCTCTCTCTGGTGGCGCTCACTCTCTGTTGGCGCCCAGTCTCAGTTGGCGCCCTCTCTCTGTTAGCATGCACTCTCTGTTGGTATGCACTCTCTAGTGGCGCCTACTCCCTGTGGCGCGCACACTCTGTTGGCGCCCACTCTCCGTTGTCGCGCACTCTCTGTTGGCGCCCACGCTCTGTTCACGCCCACTCTCTGTTGGCGTAAACGACTTGTTGGCGCCCACTCTCTGTTGGTGTGCACACTCTGTTGGCGCCCACTCTCTGTTGGCGCTCACTATCTGTTGACGCCCACTCTCTGATGGCGCCCACACTCTGTTGGCCCCCACTCTCTGTTTGCACCCACTTTCTTTTGGCGCCCACTCTCTGTTGGCGCCGACTTCTTCTCTTGGTGCCCACTCTCTGTTTGTGTGCACTCTCTGTTGGCGCCCACTCTCTGTTGGCGCCCACGTTCTTTTGGCGCACACTATTGTGGCCAACTCTCTGTTCGCGCCCACTCTCTGTAGGCGTTTACTTTGCTGGCGCCCATTTTTTGTTGGCCCCCACTCTCTGTTGGCACTCACTCTCTGTTGGCAGGAACTCTCTGTTTGCGCCCCCTCTCTGTTGGCGCCCCCTCTCTGTTTGTGCCAACTCTCTGTTGGTACCCACTCTCTGTTGTTACCCACACTCTGTTGGCAACCACTATCTGTTTGTGCCCATTCCCTCTCTTGGCGCTAACTGTCTGTTTGCGCCTACCCTCTGTTGCTATGCACTCCTTGTTGGCACGCACTCGCGATTGTAGCCCACTCCCTATTCGCGCCCACTCTCTCTCTTTGCGTGGACTCTCTCTCTCTATCATTGCGTGCATTCCCTGTTGGCGCCCAGTCTCTGTTGGCGCCCACACTCTTTTTGAGCCCACTCTCTGTTTGAGTCCATTCTCTGTTGGCACCCTATCTCTGTTGGCGCCCCACACTCTGTTTGCCCATTATCTGTTAGCCCACTCTCAGTTGGCGCCCACTCACTGTTGGCCCGTATTCCCTGCTGGCGCCCTCTCTCTATTGGCTCCCTCCCTATGTTAACGCCCACTCTATGTTAGCACCCACTCTCTGTTAGCACCTACCCTGTTGGCGCCCAATCTCTTTTAGCGCCCGCACTCTGTTGGAGCCTACTCTCTTTTAGTGCTCACCCTCTGTTGGCGCCCAATCTTTGTTGGCGCCCACTCTCTGTTGGCGCCCACTCTCTGTTGGCGCTAACTCTCCGTTGGCATTCACTCTCTGTTGGCGCCTACTATCTGTTGGCTCTCACTCTCTGCTGTCGCCCACTCTCTGTTGGCGCCCACACCCTTATGGCGCCCACTCTCTGTTAGCACCCACTTCCTTTTGGCGCCCACTATCTGTTGGCGCCCACTCTCCGTTGGCGCTCACTCTTTCTCTTGGTGCCCAATATCTGTTGGCGTGCACTCTGTTGGCGCCCATTCTCTGTTGGGGTCCCATGTCGGTTGACACCCACTCTCTGTTGTCGCCCACATTCTTTTTGCGCCCACTCTCTATTGTTTCCCACACTCTCTGTTGGCACCCACTCTCTGCAGACGTCCACTCTCCATACTCGCCCACTCGCTTTTGGCACCCATTTTATGTTGGCACCCGCTTCCTGTTGGCACCCACACTCTGTTGGCGCCCACTCTCTGTTGGCGCCCACTCTCTGTTGGCACACACATTCTTTTGGCGCCCACTCTCTGTGTGCGCCAACTCAATGATGGCGCCCACTCTTTCTCTTGGCGCCCACTCTCTGTGTGCGCCCCCTCTCTGTTGACACTCACACTCTGTTGGCGCCCACTCTCTGTTGTCACCCACTTTCTTTTGACATTCCCTCTCTGTTGGGGTCCAATCTTTATCTTTCACCCACTCTCTGTTGGCGTGCACTCTCTTATGTCTTGCACACTCTGTTGGCGCCCACTCTCTGTTAGCACACACTAACTGTTAGCGCCCACTCTATGTTGACATCCACACTCTGTTGGCGCCCAGTCTCTTTTAGCACCCTCTTTCTCTTGGCGCCTACTCTCTGTTGGCGTGCACTCTCTGTTGATGCGCACTCTCTGTTGGTGCCCCATCTCTGCTGACACCCACTCTCTGTTGGGGCCCATTTTCTGTTGGCCCAGCTCTCGGTTGGCACCCACTCTCTGTTGGCACGAACTCTCTGTTTGCGCATACTGTTTGTCGGCGCCTACTCTCTGTTCGCGCCCTCCTCTCTGTTGGCGCCCCCTTTCTGTTTGCGCCAACGCTCTGTTGGTACCCATTCTCTGTTGGCGTGCACTCTATGTTGGAAACCACTATCTGTTGGTGTCCACTTCCTCTTTTGGCGCCCACACTCTTTTTGGCGCAAACTCTCTGTTCGCGCCCACTCTCTGTTATTATGCACTCCCTGTTGGTACGCACTCGCTATTGGAGCCCACTCTTTGTTGACACCCACTCTTTGTTCGCGCCCACTCTCTCTTTGCGTGCACTCTCTCTCTCTATCATTGCGCACATTCCCTGTTGGATCCCACTTTCTGTTGGCGCCCTATCTTTGTTGGCGCCCCACACTCTGTTGGCGCCCACTCTCTTTTGGCGCCCACTCTCTGTTGTGCACTCTCTGTTTGCGCCCCCTTATTGTTGGTGCCTTTTCTCTGTTAGCGCCCATTCTCTGTTGGCGCCCACTCTCTGTTAGCGCCGACTCTGTTTGCGCTAACTCTATGTTAACGCCGACTCTGTTGGCGCCTACTCTCTGTTAGCGTCCACAATCTGTTGGCGCACACTCTCCTTTAGCATCTATTCTCTGCTGGCGCTCACCCTTTTTCCCCTATCTGTTGGCGTCCACTTCCTGTTGGCGCCCACTTTCTATTTGCACCCACTCCTAATCTTGGTGCCCACTCTCTGTTGGCGTGCACTCTCTGTTTGCGCCCACTCTCTGTTGGCGCCCTCTCACCGGTTGACTCCCACTCACTGTTGTCTCACACTTTCTTTTGGCGCCAACTCTCTGTTGGCGTCCACTCCCAGTACGTGCCCACTCGCTGTTGGCATCCACTCTCTTTTCGCGCCTACTATCTGTTGGCGTCCACTCTCTGTTGGCGCCCACTTTCTTTTGGCGTCCACTCTCTGTTGGCTTCCACTCTCTGTTGGCGCTCACACTCTTTCGGCGCCCACTCTCTGTTGGCATCCACTCTCTGTTGGCGCCCACTATCTGTTGGCGCCCACTCTCTGTTGGCGCCCACTCTCTACTGGCTCCCACTCTTTGGTGGCGCCCTCTCTATGTTGGCGCCCACTCACTGTTGGCGTCCACTCCCCGCATGCGCCCACTCGCTGTTAGCGCCCATTTTCTGTTGGTATCCACTCTCTGTTGGCGCCCACTCTCTGTTGCACCCACTTTCTTTTGGCGCCCACTCTTTCTCTTGGTGCCAACTCTCTGTTGGCGTGCACTCTCTGTTTGCGCCCACTCTCTGTTGGTACCCCCTCTCTGTTGACACCCACTCGCTGTTGTCGCCCACTTTCGTTTGGCGCCCACTCTCTGTTAGCTCCGACTTTCTGCTGGCGCCCACTCTCTGTTGGCGCCCTCTCTCTGTTCACGCCCACTCTCTGTAGGCATCCACTCTGTGTTGCCGTCCATTTTCTGTTGGCGCCCCCCCCCCCCCTCACTCTTGCTACCCACTCTGGTGGCACGCACTTTCTGTTTGCACCGACTATTTTTTGGCGCCCACTCTCTCTCTTGGCGCCCATTCTCTGTTGGAGCCCCCTCTCTGTTGGCGCCCCCACTCTGTTGGCACCCATTCTCTGTTGGCGCACACTCTCTGTTGGCATCCACTATCTGTTAGCGCCCCTTCTTTAGGCGCCCACTCTCTCTTGGCACCCACTCTCTTTTGGCGCTAACTCTGTTCGCGCCCACTCTCTGTTGGCATGCACTCGCTGTTGATGCCCCCTCTCTGTTGGCGTCCACTCTTTCTTGGCGTGCACTCTCTCATTGCTTGTACTCCCTGTTGGTGCCCACTCTCTGTTGGCGCCCACACTCTTTTTGAGCAGACTTTCTGTTGGAGCCCACCCTCTGTTGGCGCCCTAACTCTGTTGGCGACCCACACTCTTTGCGACCATTCTCAGTTAGCGTGCACTCTTTTTTCGCGCGCACTTGCTGTTGTTACCAACTCTCTGTTGGCGCCCTTTCTCTATTGGCAAACTTTCTCCATTGGCGCCCACTCTCTGTTGGCGCCCACTCTCTGTTGGCGCCCACTCTCTGTTGGCGCCCACTCGCTGTTGGCGCCCACTCCCTCGTGGCGCCCACTTTTTGTTGGCGCCCACTCGCTGTTGGCGCCCACTCGCTCTTGGCGCCCACTATCTGTTGGCGCCCACTTTTTGTTGGCGCCCACTCTCTCGTGGCGCCCACTTTTTGTTGGCGCCCACTCTCTCGTGGCGCCCACTTTTTGTTAGCGCCCACTCGCTGTTGGCGCCCACTCTCTCGTGGCGCCCACTTTTTGTTGGCGCCCACTCGCTGTTGGCGCCCACTCGCTGTTGGCGCCCACTATCTGTTGGCGCCCACTTTTTGTTGGCGCCCACTCTCTCGTGGCGCCCACTTTTTGTTGGCGCCCACTCGCTGTTGGCGCCCACTCGCTGTTGGCGCCCACTCGCTGTTGGCACCCACTCGCTGTTGGCGCCCACTCGCTGTTGGCGCCCACTATCTGTTGGCGCCCACTTTTTGTTGGCGCCCACTCGCTGTTTGCATGCACTCTCTGTTGGCGCCAACTCTTTGTTAGCGTCTACACTGTTGACGCTTACTCTCTGTTGGCGTCCCTTCTCTTTTGGCGCCCACTCTTTTTTGGCGCCCACTCTTTTTTGGCGCCCACTCTTTTTTGGCGCCCACTCTTTTTTGGCGCCCACTCTTTTTTGGCACCCACTCTTTTTTGGCGCTCACTCTTTTTTGGCGCCCACTCTTTTTTGGCGCCCACTCTTTTTTGGCGCCCACTCTTTTTTGGCGCCCACTCTATTTTGGCGCTCACTCTTTTTTGGCGCTCACTCTCTGTTAGCGCGTATGCTCTTTTGGCACCTAATCTCTTTTAGCGTCTATTCTCTGTTGGCACCCACTCTGTTGGCGCTAACTCCCTGTTGGCACCCACTCTCTGTTGGCGCCCACTATCTGTTGGCACCCAGTCTCTCTTTTTGCGCCCACTCTCTTTTAGCACGCACTCTCTGTTGGCGCCAACTTTCTGTTTGCTTGCTCTCTCTGTTGACGCTCACTCTCTGTTGGCGCCCAGTGTCTGTTGGAGGGCACACTCTGTTGGCGCCCACTCTCTGCTCGCGCCCACTCTCTGTTGGCATGCACTCTCAGTTGGTGCATACTCCCTGTTGGCGCCCACTCTCTGTTGGTGTGCACTCTCTGTTGGTGCCAACTCTCTGTTAGCGTGCACTCACTTATGGCGTGCACACCCTGTTGGCGCCCACTCTCTGTTGGCTCCCACTATCTGTTGGCGCCTATTCTCTGTTGGCACTCACACTCTGCTGGCGCCCAAACTCTGTTAGGGCCCATTTTCTGTTGGTGGCCCTTCTCACTTGGCACCCACTCTCTGTTGGTACGCACTCTCTGTTTGCGCCCACTATTTGTTGGCGCCTACTATCTGTTGGCGCCCATTCTCTGTTGGCGCCCCTTCTCTTTTGGCACTCCCTCTTTGCTCGCGCCCACTCTCTGTCTGCATTCACTCCCTGTTGGCACGCACTAGCTGTTTGCACCCACTCTCTGTTGGCGTCCTTTCTCTGTTGGCGCCCACAACCTGTTGGCACCCTCTCTCAGCTGGCACCCACTCTCCATTGGCTCCCACTCTCTGTTGGCGCCCATTCTCTGTAGGCACCCACTTTCCATTGGCGGCTACTATCTGTTGGCGCCCACTCTTAGCGGTCGCCCTCTCTCTCTGTTAGTGCTCTCTCCTTTGGCGCCCACTCTCGGTTGGTGCCCACTCTCGGTTGGCGCTCACTCTCTGTCGGCGTGCACTCTCTGTTGGTGCCCAATCTCTGTTGGCGCCTACTCTGTTTGCGTCCAATTTCTGTTGGCGCCTACTCTCTGTTTGCGTGCATTTTCTGTGGGCGCCCACTTACTGTTGATTTCCACTCTCTGTTAGCGTCAACTCTCTGTTGGTGCCCAACCTCTGTTGGCGCCTACTCTGTTTGCGTGCGCTCACTGTTGGCGCCATATCTCTGTTTGCGCCCAATTTCTGTTGGCGCCTACTCTCTGTTTGCGTGCACTCTCTGTTGGCGCCCGCTGTCTGTTGGCGCCTACTCTTTCTTGACGCCCCCTCTCTGTTGGCGCACTCTCTTTTGGCGCCCACTCTCTGTTGGCGTACATTTTCTGTGGGCGCCCACTTACTGTTGATTTCCACTCTCTGTTAGCGTCAACTCTCTGTTGGTGCCCACTCTCTGTTGGCGCCCACTCTCTGTTGGCGCCCACTCTCTGTTAGCGCCCACTTTTTGTAGGCGCTCATTCTCTGTTTGCGTGCATTCTCTGTAGCCCCAACTCTCTTTTGGCGTCCACTATCTGTTGGTGTGCAATCTCTGTTGGCGCCCACTATCTGTTGGTGTGCAATCTCTGTTGGCGCCCACTTACTGCTGGTGCCCACTCTCTGTTAGCGTTCACACTCTGTTGGCGCCTGCTCTCATTTAGCACCCATTCTCTGTTTACGCCCTCTCTCTGTTGGCGCCCACTCTCATTTGGCGACCACTTTCTGTTGGCGCCCACTATCTGTTGGCGCCCACTCTCTGTTGGCGCCAACTCTCGGTTGGCGCCCACTCTCTGTTGGCGCCTTCTCTATGTTGGCGCTAACTCTCTGTTGGCGTTCACTCTCTGTTGGCACCAACTCTCTGTTAGCGCCTATTTTGTAATTTCCACTCTCTGTTGGTGCCCACTCCCTGTTGTCGCCCACTCTCTGTTGGCGCCAACTCTGTTGGCGTCCACTCTCTGTTCGCACCCTCTCTCTTTTAACGCCCACTCTCTGTTGGCGCACACTCTCTGTGGGTGCCCAATCCGCTCACTTTCTGTTGACACCCACTCTCTGTTGGCGCCCACTCTCGTTTGGCGCCCACTCTCTGTTGGCACCCACTCTCTTTTAGCGCCAACTCTCTGTTGGCCCCACGCCCACTCCCTGTTGTCGCCCACTCTCTGTTAGCGCCAACTCTGTTTGCGTCCACTCTGTTAGGGCACACACTCTGTTTACACCTACTCACTTTTATCGCACTTTCTCTGTTGACGCCCACTCTCTGTTGGCACCCACTCTGTTGGCGTCCACTCTCTGTTGGCACCCTCTCTCTTTTAACGCCCACTCTCTGTTGGCGCACACTCTCTGTGGGTGCCCAATCCGCTCACTTTCTGTTGACACCCACTCTCTGTTGGCGCCCACTCTCGTTTGGCGCCCACTCTCTGTTGGCACCCACTCTCTTTTAGCGCCCACTCCCTGTTGTCGCCCACTCTCTGTTAGCGCCAACTCTGTTTGCGTCCACTCTGTTAGGGCACACACTCTGTTTACACCTACTCACTTTTATCGCACTTTCTCTGTTGGCGCTCACTCTCGTTTGGCGCCCACTCTCTGTTGGCACCCACTCTCTTTTAGCGTCAACTCTCTGTTGGCATCCACTCTCTTTTGGCGCCCAATATCTGATGGCGCCCATTCTCGGTTGGCGCCAACTCTCTGTTCGCGCCAACTCTCTGTTGGCGCCCACTCTCTGTTGGCGCCCACTCTCGGTTGGCGCCAACTCTCTGTTCGCGTCAACTCTCTGTTGGCATCCACTCTTTTTTGGCGCCCAATATCTGTTGGCGCCCATTCTCGGTTGGCGCCAACAATCTGTTCGCGCTAACTCTCTGTTGGCGCCCACTCTCTGTTGGCGTCCACTCTCTGTTGGCGCCCTCTCTATGTTGGTGCTAACTCTCTATTGGCGTTCACTCTCTTTTGGCGCCAACTCTCTGTTAGCGCCTATTTTGTAATGTCCACTCACTGTTGGCGCAAACTCTCTTTTGGGGGCCCACTCTCTGTTGGTGCCCACTCCATGTTGGAGCCCACTATCAGTGGTCGCCCACTCTCTGTTAGCGCTCACACTCTATTTACACCTACTCACTTTTAGCGCACTTTCTCTGTTGACGCCCACTCTCTGTTGGCACCCACTCTTTTGGCGTCCACTCTCTGTTGGCATCCTCTCTCTTATTGCGCTCACTCTCTGTTGGCACCTACTCTCTCTGTTGGTGCCCACTCTCTGTTGGGACCCACTCTCTGTTGGGACCCACTCTCTGTTGGCGCCCACTCTCTGTGGGTGCCCACGCTCTGCTGGCGCCAACTCTCTGTTGGCACCCACTCTATTTTCGCGCCCACTCTCTGTTGGCGCCCTCTCTCTGTTGGCGCCCACTCCCTGTTGGCGCTCACTCTCTGTTGGCGTCCACTCTTTGTTGGCGTGCACTCTCTGTGGGTGCCCACTCTCTGTTGGCGCCCACTCTCTGTTTCCGCTCACTCTCATTTAACGCCCACTCTTTGTTGGCGCCCTCTTTCGTTTGGCGCCCACTCTCTGTTGGCACCCACTCTCTGTTGGCAACCACTCTCTTTTAGCGTCCACTCTCTTTTAGCGTCCACTCTCTGTTGGCACCCACTCTTTTTTGTGGCCCACTCTCTGTTGGCACTCACTCTGTTGGCACTCACTCTCTGTTTGCGCCCACTCTTTGTTGGGGCCCACTCTTTGTTGGCGCCCACTCTCTGTTGGCACCCACTCTTTGCTGGCACCCTCTCTCTCTGTTGGTGCCCACTCTCTGTTGGCGCCCACTCTTTGTTGGGGCCCACTCTTTGTTGGCGCCGACTCTCTGCTGGCGCCAATTCTCTCTTGGCGCCCACTCCCTATTGGCGCCAACTCTCTGTTGGCGTCCACTCTCTGCTGGCACCCACTCTCTGTTGGCTCCAACACAGGGTTGACGCAGAAACAAACGTTGCCGTGAACTCGTCCTCACAATTTGTACCTCTTAGACATTGTTCCGTCCTCTGTGATATGATGAGCTACTCAAACATTGTTCCGTCCTCTGTGATATGATGAGCTACTCAAACATTGTTCCGATCTCTGAGATATGATGAGCTAAGTATCAGTGGCTTCTTTGTTGGGTAACACCGGTGCATATTTATTATCCTGCTATCCCTGTTTCCCTATCTTTATAGGGAAACATTGGTACTTGCTCCATTAAACAAAATTTTTTTGTTTAATTTGTATTATAGGGCTGAAAGTCTACGCTGAAGGACTACAGTCATCATTGCCCCGGGACTGTTTCATGTGACTGTTGGTCTACGTGGAAGGACCACAGTCATCATTGCCCCGGGACTGTTTCATGTGACTGTTGGTCTACGCGGAAGGACCACAGTCATCATTGCCCCGGGACTGTTTCATGTGACTGTTGGTCTACGTGGAAGGACCACAGTCATCATTGCCCCGGGACTGTTTCATTTGACTGTTGGTCTACGCGGAAGGACCACAGTCATCATTGCCCCGGGACTGTTTCATTTGACTGTTGGTCTACGCGGAAGGACCACAGTCATCATTGCCCCGGGACTGTTTCATTTGACTGCTGGTCTACGCGGAAGGACCAGTCGTCATTGCCTGAATAGTTTTAATGAGGTTTCAGTTGACAGGCCTAATCTACATCACCAAGCCAAATCAGTTTCAGATGACTTGCTAGAAGTGTTTACATTCACTTATGGGAGACAGAGATATGTTGCAATATATTATAACATGTCTGAGAGAGAAGGATTTAATTAAGTTTAAAATTATTACTATTTGCCGGTTGATCTCAGCTCGTAAATTCTTTAATGACACTATAAAGAAGCTAAGTATGCATGGAATTACTTGTTATGGAGTTCAATCAGACAATTTACCACAAACACACCGAATGACCTACCCACAAACTGTCCACTGTAGCAAGGTAAAAAATCATTCTTAAGACGACACTGGAGTTTAGAATGTATTGGTTGAGTACCGTTTGAAAAGTTACAGACTGATGGGTAGTGAACTTTACTGGAGATATAGAAGAGTTTACAGAGTTCTCGACCAAGAAAGCTGTAGTATCTTTCATTGCGCTTTAAGTTTAGTTGTTTAGTGCTGTGTAATGAGGAAAAATACCAACACTGAAGTTTAAGTGGCTGCGGTTTTTGGGTAAGAACATTGCAATAAAACCATTGTGTGTATTCTGGTATTCTGGGTCAGAGTTACTAAAATATGTATTACA
Source organism: Procambarus clarkii (assembly GCF_040958095.1). NCBI lineage: Eukaryota > Metazoa > Arthropoda > Malacostraca > Decapoda > Cambaridae > Procambarus > Procambarus clarkii. The sequence continues at coordinate 46,884,688 of NC_091165.1, read as the reverse complement.
GAAAGGAAAACCATATTTCTTTTGTAATTTGAGATAGTGTACATTATAATATTTGTTGTAGTAATTTTATTTAAAATGTATCATTCAAGCTTTTGATATAATTGGCATCTTGTGTTTGCAGTCCTCGCCCAACAAGAATCATCAATTTCTATTTAGGCGCTCGATTTTTCGCCAGGACTTGGGTATCAATCCTGTTGAGGAGCACGTCCAGCTGACCTTAACGAAGCGCGTCGCTCTCATAGGTCAGTATTCTCCTTTGCTGCACATTCTTATCCTCTCGTCCTCACACAGTTTACACGAGTAACTCCCTCTTTTTATAAAATATCTTGCCCGTAGTCTATCACTGCAAGCATCACCTAACATGACCACAAGTGTTTATAATGTACCTTGCCTCTCGTCTAATACTACTGGGTGTGTTTTTGTGGTTAGTCAGTTATTATACACCTCATACCTATCCCATGGGGAGTGGTAGGAAAGATTACAGTGGCACATATAATAGGTTCCGGAACTGAACGCCTCAGTTCATGTTGCTGAGCAATTAATAATCTTGTAAAGCTATTTACAAAAATTATTACTATTATCCGTTGGCAGGCTTATTGGTCGTCTGTTACTGGTAACAAACTGCGTTCTCTTAAGAGTTGTGTCCTCGTGGCCGCCCTCCTACCACCATAACCGGCGATAGGAAACGGCTCTAGCGAGGATGCGTATTGGCCATACTCGCTTAACTCACGGTCACTTAATGGAGCGCCGCCCAACTCCTTATAGTCCACATCGCATTGTTCCTCTTACGGTCGTGCATATCCTTGTTGAATGTCCTGACTTCCAGGACGAGCGTGTGTCTTGCTTTCCGACCGCCCCTCGCGGTCACCTGTCCCTCGATAGAATTCTTAGTGACTCGGATACTTTTGATACCGTTCGTCTTATGCATTTTTGTTCTCATATTGGCATCCTTGGTGATATTTAGCGCCCTCTGATTATTCTGCACATTTGGTGGTGCTACATAGCCTTCCCGGTTTGGTGCCTTCTTTTGATAAATACTTACTTGATCAGAGTGTACACAACTGAAGATCAAATCAAATAGTGAATTGAATAGTGAAGAAGCAGTGTACAGCTACGCAGTGACAATATCATAATGAATTCTTAGAACGTTAGAAAAGAAGAAATACAGAAGAACGAGTCTTGACAGCACAGTGCCACCAGCTTGGAGAGCAGCAGTGGACCACGTGGGAGGAACAAGGCTGTGAGCAGTCGACCTAACCCTGATATATACTCACCTCAGTTTGTGCTTGACTGGGGTGGTGGCGGTGAGTACCCTCTCTCTCTAGGTCACCAATAAGGTTTACAGATTGCTTATAAATAGCAATTTAGATAATAACATAGTCTGTAAAAGCAGCGTAAAGAAGTCCATATCATACTAGGCTCCCTCTGACTCGGAGAAGTAAGAAGTTGACACCGAGGTGAGACTGACCCTTCTTCCTCCTCCTCCCCCCAAACACGTACACATACAACCCAGCTCCTCCTGGAGGGAAGTTGTTGACAATATTCCCTACTGACCATTAATACCCCCCCTCTCCACCCCATTTTCCACCCCTCTCCTCCAAGCAACCCCCCTCACAATCTCCAATCACAATACATACACACACACACGCACACGCACACGCACACGCACACGTACATGCACACGCACACGCACACACACACACACACACACACACACACACACACACACACACACACACACACACACACACACACACACACACACACACCTCTCATAGGGTGAAAACATGACAGGGAGACTAACTCGGGAACGAACTCAGAGAACAGGGAGGAACAGTAGGCCTGGATTATGGGAGCAGTCCAGCAAATGTGGGATGAATTCAGTGAAGGACTGAGGGTAATGAGGGAGACAGTAGCCAACCTGCTGGATGAACTAGGAGCAGTAAAGGAGGAGATAGGAAGCTTGAAGGAGACTCCTCCCCAATACCAGACACAGACCATCCCTGAGGGAGTTGGCGATGCTCCTGTTAAGGGGACTTCTACAAATTAACCCTCATTTGCAGAATTGTTTAAAAAGAGCCCTGAAGCTAGGTCTGCAGTTAAGGAAGTTGCCCTGGAAGTGGCTACTTCTCCGGAAGCAGCTAGATGTACTAGCCAGCTGACAGAGCGAAAAAGGACAGGTCTAATAGTAGGCATTACAGGGACCAGTCCAGTCCCTGTAACCATTACTGTAAGCAAACAGGGGCCAGTCCAGTGGAAAGGAGAGACAAAGACAGAAATAAAGTTAATGAGATCCTTAAGGCGGTAAAGATGGAGAGGGATGACCAAAATATTGAAAAGGTTTTCAGGGTCGGACGGTACAACAAGGACAGAGATATAGTAATAAAAGTGGTATTCAAGAGTAAGAGAACAAAAGAGGACTTGTTAGCAAGGAAGAGCGGATTAGCAAATGTACAGAAGTTCAAAAAAGTATTCCTGCAGCGGGATATGACAAAGGACGAGCGAACAAGGGTAGCAGCTGCGAAGAGGGAGCACAGGGAGAAAGAGAAAAATCAAGGAGCCTCAACCTCGAATCCTACAATCCCAGAGGGGAGCAGGGAGCCCTCCACAGGCAGCTCAACACAGTGAGAGAAGCACCTTCCCCATCCTCCACCCAATAGAATCCCTACCTGCCCCAAACTCTGGTGCTACCCCAAACCTTGGGCACCCTCCCCCCACTCTCCCCTTCCCAGGATTTTCCTTCTCCCCCACTCCCCCAAGTCCTCCCTAATCCCCTGTGCCCTCCCTTCTCCCCCACCTCTAAGCCCTCCATTCTCCCCAACCTCCCCCATGTCGCCCTCTCACCCACTCCCCCCAAGCCTCCTAGTCTCAGCCACCCCCCCCCCCCAAGCCACCCCCGCCTTCCCACCACCCAAGCCCTCTCTTCTCCCCAACCCCCCCAAGCCCTCCCTCCTATACTACCCTCCCCGTACCAGAGCCTCGCAGCCCCCGCACACCCCAGATCCCCCAGGTCCCCCTTCATAGGCCCTCACATCCCGGTCTCTCCCTGTTTCCCTGCTTCAGGGGAAGAAATAGGATCTGAGAAAGGACAGAGGAGAGTCAGTTTTTGGGTAGTGTACTCGAAATTAAATGGGATCACAAGCAAGGCTTGTGATCCCATTTAATTTTGTGATCCCATTGTGATTATTTACCGCCTCCTGGCACCAAAAAGTGCCAGGAGGCGGTAAATAAGTTTATCGCGGCCCGACAGGAAAAAACCAGAGAAACTAAAGAGGAATGTGTGGTTTAATAGGGAATGCATGAAAGCAAAGGAGCTGAACAAAAGGCCCTGGAGGAACTTCTGTAATAACAGAACACCAGAAAGTAGAGAGAGATACCAGAGAACCAGGAACGAGTATGTTAGTGTGAGAAGAGCAGCTGAGAAAAGGTATAAAAATGATATAGCTAATAAAGCCAAGACCGAACTAAAGCTACTACACAGTCACATCAGGAGGAAAACAACAGAGAAGGAACAGGTGATGAAACTTAGAACGGGTGAGGACAGGTACACAGAGAATGATAAGGAGGTGTGTGAAGAACTCAACAAAAGGTTTGTTGGAAATTTCCAACACTAATAAACTACTATTGTATTATAATAAATCATCATCATTATATACTAACTACAGTAGTTATTAATTTCACTAAGGGTAGTGTAAACATAAATTAAACCATTTCATCTGCATATTAGTGCTAGAATTCTCATGAAATCGAGTAGCAACATTGCGTCAGATAATGTCTAATTAGACACGTTTATTACCAATGTGTTAAAGAACTGAATGTGGTTCTCTAAGATTATCAGTATTCCGTGTAATAATTACCTACGGATAATATGACTCCCGATAATCTAAAACCGAGAGTTATTAACTGAAATTGTTATCAAGTAGCAGTTTTATCTGTTATGTGCGAATGCTATTGAGAAAAATAATCATCTCCATTTATCGTTTAAGACCATTAAACGAGAATATGATAATATTTAAGTCCCTATAATTGCAACCCAATTCTCATTAACGTATTACATCCATAATTGTGCGGAAAAGAATTATTCTTGATTAATAATTTCTGTGGTGAATGCGAGAGACGGGTTGAGTGAAGGCGGAGACGCCATTGCACACGAGACATCCCTGGCGTGAAGAGTGGCGAGACACGTGGTAGTAACTGGGGAGTTTTTATCGACAAGAATTACGTTGATACCCGGTTAACAGTTAACTATTACTTATTCACGTGTTCTATAGTGCCCGGCCAGTTAATAACGCGTCAACAATTGAAGCCACGACCCGTAATTACACGTACACAGCAGTGGACGCCTGGGACTGGCTTACGCAGTTTCGGCAGACCTCAGTATTTGATACGCTCATGTTAAGTATACCATTCTCGTTTGATGCATCATCCTAGATTGTATATTTGTGAGTAGTCTGTCGTTATACAGCAAGGATACCAAATACACAACCGTGTATACGAGGAGTCGACAAGTTGTTTCTCATCATTCGTGATATTCACCTCGGGTTCTTTCTTTACTGGGATCCTGTGACCACGAGGACGAATGATGAAAGGGCGTTATAGAAATCGTCTTACAGCTAAGACCTCTATTTCGTACAAATTTATCTAATATTATTACTGATTTCTATATAATTCATATATGATCTTTACATTTAATAAATTATTGCCAGAAATGATGATTTGGTAATTAATGTGTTTTGCTCAGACTGTTGCTCAGTAATTCATAGTCTTTAATATTCATAATTTGAGTTATCATATTTTTTAATCTATTGTAGTTTAGATTTACCATGTTACTAACTCAACAATGAACTAGTGACGAACCACACTGGTTCCTAGATGTATTTGAACTTCTAGAAATATCCCCCCAATGTTGATATATGAGGCTTTGACTTTAATTAATTAATAATACCGTCCATTCATTATTTTCAAGTGATTCTTCTTTAATTATTATCCATAGACACTGGTTCTCTAGTGTCATTCTAATGATCACTTTTATTCGTTTTCCCTCTTTTCTCAAAAGTGGGTGGTGCTTCGATTTATTAAATAAAATAAGCAAATAATTGAATATATGTGTCAAGCCCCAGAAATCCAACAAGGTTCCAGGAGGTCTTTACAATAGAACAAGGAGAGGTCACGGCACTAGGAGAGATAGCAGCAAACCAGGCGACCTTGGAAGAGTTCGAAACTACATGAGATGAGGTCAAGAGGCACCTATTGGAGCTGGCCGTGAGAAAGGCTATTGGGCCAGACGGAATCTCACCATGGGTTATCTTGAGATGATTTCGGGGCTGTTTAGTGTCCCCGCAGCCGGTCCTCGACCAGGCCTCCACCCCCAGGAAATGCCTGTGACAACTGACTAACACCCAGGTACCTATTTTACTGCTAGGTAACAGGGGCATAGGGTGAAAGAAACTCTGCCCATTGTTTCTCGCTGGTGCCTGGGATCGAACCCAGGACCACAGGTTCACAAGTCCAGCGTGCTGTCCGCTCAGCCGACCGGTTCCCCTCGCTCGGCCGACCGGCTCCCCTGGGTATTGAAAGAGTGTGCAGGAACACTGTTTGCCACTCTTTATAGTGTATAGAAGGTCACTGGAAACGGAAGACCTACCAGAAATATGGAAGAAAGTTTATGTAGTCCCAGTATATAATAAGGGTGACAGACAAGAGGCACTGAACAGAAAAAAAATTTAGTAACGCATTTTCGTGAGAGAAGGGACTTCGTGACTAATCGCCAACATGGGTTCAAGGAGGGTATAGACTTGCCTTACTGGCTTAATAGAATTCTACGACCAGGTGACAAAGATTAAGCAAGAAAGAGAAGGCTGGGAGGACTGCAATTTTTTGGACTGTCGGAAAGCCTTTAACACACTCCTCCATAAAAGGCTGGTACATAAGCTGGAGAGACAGGCAGGAAAAAACTAGTAAAGTGCTCCAGTGGATAAGGGAATACCTAAGCAATAGGAAATAGAGAGTTACAGTGAGAGGTTTTCACACCTCAGATTGGTGTGAAGTTACAAGTGGAGTCCCACAGGGCTCTGTTCTCGGTCCTATCTTGTTTCTGATATACGTAAACGATCTCCCGGAGGGTATAGACTCATTCCTCTCAATGTTTGCTGACGATGCCCAAATTCTGAGAAGGATTAGGAAAGAGGAGGACTGCTTGAGGCTTCAAGAAGGCCTAGAAAAACTGAAGGAATGGTCGAATAAGCTAGAGTATTGTTGTTAGAGTATAACCCAAGCTGTCGTGAAGGAAGTTAACTCTTAATATATTGATATTTAAATGATTGAGTCGAATTACTCGAAGGACCACCCTATTTTTACTGAAAAGGGAAACAGATAACTAGTGTAATAAATGGACTGAGATACCAGTGCCTGTTGATAATGTCATCACCAAGAATTATTTGTTTGACATTCATGGACTGTAAGAATAATTATTAATCAAGAGTTAAAGATTTCCAAACTTCACAATTGGGGGTTAATACTAGAAGCTGAATTACTCCTAGTACACTTAATCGAGGCTGGCTCTTCCTCGAAAGGAATTAGTAAGATTTACTAAGATAAACAATTCATATCAGTATTCAAGAATTTGGATAATGACAAGATCATATAGTAATAAGTGTCAGACAAGAAAATTGGTCCTATCTAAAGGTTCATGAGGCTATTAGAAATATGATTAAATGCTTAGCTCACGTAAATGAGATATAAATTTGAGATATTATTAAATCTCAACAATTTATGAAAAATTAATTCTGAATCGACTTGAATGGTCCAGGACGGACCGAAACGTCGTCGTCCCTTCACCTTCTAGTGTGATCTGGTCAACATACTTTAGCCACGTTATTGTGACTCATATTGTGGGTTGGGTGGTGTCGTTGATCCTTCTCTATGGACAACCCAGCCCAAAACTCAGTAGAGTGCTTATACTTTACCAGGAGATCACTCTGGGCGCTTCTGGCTCTTGGAGAGGGGCTCAACGTCACACGTTTAGGGGATGCGGCTCCAATACTTAGCCTCGTTGTCACGTGCACACACCCACTCGAACCGCTGTGACTCCCCACTCTCTCCTTATGTGATATGATCTTCCCAATCCCCTTTGTTTTATTGATTATTCTGTTCTACCCTGTCCACAGCTGTGATTATTGGTTCTTTCTCTCTCTCTCCTTCTTTCCTATTTCCTGGGAAGCCTCACTAGGACAAGGGCAAACACCAGCAAATTTGAATACATTTACTGGACAAAGCACATACACAATACATACACACATATAATAATAATAATAATAACGAATCCTACACTCTATACTATTTCAGTCAGGTTGCACTCCACCACCATCAGAACTCTATCATCTGCTTATCAAGTGGTATCCTATCTCCTGATTCACCACCTAATACTACCAACCTCCTCATGTAGGTCAAGTCTTATAACACGATGTTGAACTATCAGCAAGAGAATATATATCTATAAAAATGTACAAGGAAAACCAGCGTATGAATGCAATAACATAAATATTAGTATAAATGTTCCATGATATACAACAATGATCAATCGATCACCCTATCAGTCCTAGAACACATATATATGTCTCTGTAGGTATTCCGGCTTACGACTGTAACCCTATACTTCAGTATAAGTACTCCTTGGCACAAAAATGGCAAACAATCACTCATCTTTCACTGCGTCTTGCACGCTAATGACAACCAAACACTCTACCAACTCCCTACAAGTAATCAACCAGAACTTCCCTTCCACATCTGGAAGTTCACTACCCTGATATCGTCAGGTTCTTCCGGGTTTAACTACCAGGATCCTCCGCAGCTCTTCCAGGCTGCTAAACCATGAAGTTTTCCTTGAGCAACAATGGTGCTTCACCACTGACATTACAGAAGCACGTGACACTCCTCATCACTGCTTCTCCTCAAAGCTCGAGGTTCTACTCTTCACTGTGGGGCTACTCTTCCTCAGAGTACACTACGCCTTCAACAGTTATGGAGTCTCTTCCACTAACTCACTCTACTGGCTCGAAGTCCACTCAGCAACTTCTTCCAAAGACAAACCTGCAACCCATTGACGCCAATAAAAAATATGTTTGCACCTAACATATCTCTGATCTCTTCATACTGTGAGAGAGGAGTTCCCCGTTTGGCTAGTCAATGCTCCGCCTTGCCAGGCGGGCGGCCCCTCACTCTGGGAGGGTCCTCCGCCGCCAGTCAGTTGGCTTCAGTCGGTCGACGGGAGAGAACAGGCTGTTCGTCCCTCCAGCTGTCTCTCTCATCTCCGTCCTCTTATTTAGGCTTCCTGCCTTACCAAAACATGTCTAACGTTTCAATAAACATTCGCTAATTTCGCTGGGTACATGATCAATTACAAGTAATTACTATAAACTGGCTAAATTTGTTCTTACCACAAAAATGTTTCCTGCAGGGCGCTCTCTCTCTGATGGAGTCTGACCAGGGCGCTCACACGGCCCACGAAAACATTTCTGGGCGGCTTCACAAACTCTCCTTGCCGTCCAGGACTTGAGACCAAACGTTCCCAGCTCAATTCCACAGCTGGAACGTCTGCATACTTCCTTTCTCTTGAAGGAATATCACCTAGGAGTTCCTCTCTGACAGGAGCTCACACTTAGCGCAGCTCCCTCTCACGATGTCTGGTACTCAAGTGGGAGTCAAAGCCCTCCAGAAGCAAGCCTCACACCCCTCCAGCAAATTATCCACATCTCATAACCAGTCATTTCCTTATATCCTAATTCACTGTCCATATCTTAAATTGTTTATCAAATCCAACCAATTATTTTACATCTGTATCTTCACCTCTATATTTCCTAGACCTTCTAGCCAGGTCAGGCATGATAGAATAATTCTCAAAGGGGAGACTCGTTTTTCGGCTGCCTGGGATCATAACACTCCCTCCCCCTTGTTTTTGAGAATTATTCTAGTGGCTAGGCTCGAGACAACGCATCAGCTACTACATTGTCTCGCCCTCTTATGTGCGTTATCACCAGGTCATACTCTTGGAGCAATAAAAACCAGCTGGTTAACCTCTGGTTCGCATGCTTCAATTTCCTCAGGAAAACTAAGGGATTATGGTCTGTATACACCGTCACTGGGTGTCCTCCCCCACTCACATACACTTCAAAATGTTTCAATGCCATCACCAGACCCAAAGTCTCTTTCTCGATTGTACTGTACGACCTCTGGTGCTTAACGAACTTCTTCGAGAAGAAGGACACAGGTCGATAAATTCCATCACTCTGCTGCGTCAGTACAGCTCCAGCCCCTATATCACTGGCATCTACAAATAACGTAAATGGCGCTCCATATCTGGCGACACTAGTACAGGCGCCTCGGTCAACAGTCTTTTGGTCTTTTCAAACGCTTCTTGCGCTGTTCCATTCCACTCCCACTTCATGCTCTTTGATAGCAAACTCGTCATAGGAGCGGCTATGGTGGAGAAATTTCCACAGAATTTCCAGAAATATCCAATCTTACCGAGGTATCTCAACAATTACTTCTTACTCCTGGGCACCGGGTAGTTGTCAATGGCCTCCACCTTTGTTCTTACCTGAGCAACCTCGCCTTGCCCTACTATATATCCAAGGTACTCCAGACGGGCTCTCCCGAACTCGCTTTTTGCTAAGTTGATCGTCATGCTGGCCTTCTCCAGTCGATCGAACAAATCTAAAAGTCGATCCACGTGATCCTTCCAGGAATCATCGAACACTACAATATCATCGATGTACACTGCACATCCGGTCGCGCCCGTACATTCATTACTCGTTGAAAACAACTACCACTATTCTTCATTCTGAACGGCACCACTTTATATTGGTACAAGCCGTCGGGTGTCACGATCGCTGAGATCCTCTTAGCCTCCACGCACAGGGGAATCTGGTAGTATCTCTTCAGCAGGTCTATTTTCGAGACATACCGTGCACTCCCAATCCGATCTATGCAATCATCTATGAGTGGTATCGGAAACGAGTCAGCGACTGTGACTGCATTCACTTTCCTGTAATCGGTGCAGAACCGGTACGTGCCATCACTCTTCTTCACAAGGAGGCACTGCGAGCTCCAGTCACTGTCGCTAACCTCTGCCAAGTCGTTATCTAGCAGATACTTTACTTCTGCTCTCATCGATGCTGCTTTCTCCTTGTTAACTCTGTAAGGGTGCTGCTTGATTTGGTCAGCACTCCCTACATTTACTTCGTGTACCGTTCTGCGGTGTCTTCTGGGCTCGTCTGTGAATAGCGACTTATTCCTCTGGAGGATCTCCACTAGTTCCTGGCTTTGGTCATCCTCCAAATGACCCAGACGCTCACCTATCATGGCCAGGCTTTCCATATTCGATATCTTCGCGCCATCGGCCTTCTCTAACTCACAGTTCTACTCTTCTATATCTTTGCCGTCTCCCACACAAAGCACAGTCGTCAGTGACGGGGTTTCCATCTGTTCTTTATCGCCTAGAGGCTTATTTCTGTCATAGTACCTCTTTATCATGTTCACGTCGCAAACCTGTGACTTCCTCGGACGATCTGGCATGTGTATTACATAATTCACATCCCCTAGTGCCTTCTGGATGGTATATGGTCCACAAAATCTCGATTCGTATATACTTCCTTTCACCGGCAGGAGGACTAACACCTGATCTCCTTCTTGAAATCTCCTGCCCTTCGCCTTCCTGTCATGATATCTTACCATCTCTGCCTGGGACGTTCTCAAATTTTCCTTGGCCAAATCTCTGGCCCTAGAGAGTCGCTCTCTAAAAGTTTTCACATATTTTCCCACATCCACCTTAAGTCTATCCACGGTGAGCTGCTCCTTCAGTGCCCCCACTGGGCTCCTCACGGAGTGTCCGTACACCAGTTGAAATGGGGTGAATCCGAGTGATTCTACTACCGCATCCCTGATGGCGAACAACACGGATGGTAATGCCTCCTCCCAACTACTCCCTTCCTCAGCGCAGTATATCCTCAACAAGCTCTTTAGAGTTCCCTGGAAACGTTCCAATACTCCCTGCGACTCAGGGTGATACAGTGACGAGCGTACTTGCTCTACCCTCCATCCTTTCACATGTTCCCTAAACAACTTCGGCTGGAAAACACTTCCCTGGTCCGTCTGGATAACCTTGGGCATTCCTACCCACGCAATGTAGTTCTGTAGTCTATCCAGAACGGCTCTCGACGTCACTTTTCTCAGGGGGGATCGCTTCGGGGAAACGGGTGGCTGTGCACTTTATGGTCAGTAAATACTCGTGGCCTCTTCTGGTCCTTGGCAACGGACCTACACAGTCTATCAAGACTCTCTCAAAAGGCACGCCAAATGCCGGTATGGGCTTTAAAGGTGCCTTTGGTGTAGTCGGAGCCGGCTTACCTGCAAGTTGGCACGCCAAACATGTCCTACAATACTTCTTTACATCCTTCCACACGTTCGGCCAGTAGAAGTGCTCCTGCACCTTATTTAAGGTCTTCTTCACCCCTAAGTACCCTGCCATATCTACGGAGTGGGCTAGATCTAGCACTGCCGCACTAAACTCCTTCGGCACTAACACTTGGTGCTTCTCCAACCTTACTTTATCTGCGCCGGCCTTGTCCGGTCGCCACTTCCTCATTAGTACATCATCGTCCAAGTAGTAATACACGGGGGACTCCGGACATGAGTTTCCTCCTTTCGCCTCCCTGATTATATCTATAAACTCTTCTTTCTGAGTCCTAATCAGGTCCGCTCAGTTCACGCTGAATCTTTCAGGTAGGGTCATCTTCACTTCCTGTCTCCTCCAATCCTTACTCCTCTGAGCTGGACCTTCACCGAACAGCCCGGACATGTCCACGTTGACCTCCTCCCTTGGTGGAGTCGACACTGCCACGTCATCTTTAGTGTCGACCTCGGCGACTACTTCCGACTCTGTCACCACACAGGCCGAGTATACAATGATTTGATTGTCCTCTGTTTCATCTTCGAGGATGCTGGCTAGATCTACCTTGTCCGGTGTTCCACTCGTACTGCGATCCTTCTGGTACTCCTCCGGCACAGCTTTTGGTATCAGCTCTGGCAACACCTTGGACCCACACAAGTCATTCCCCAGTATCACTTGGACTCCTGGAACAGATATGTTGGGGCACACTCCTAACATCTCCGCCGACAAATAGTCTGACTTCAACTGGATAGCACACACGGGCATGTCGCTCTTAGACAACAACCCATGTACCTTTATCTTCCTACTGCCAACTAACAGTCGATCGTTTCCGATTAGGCCTCTCAGAATCAAACTCTCATTGGCTCCAGTATCTCTGAGGATACTAACCTCCACCTCGAGTTGACCCTCTATGCTGACCCAACCTTTACTAATAAACAGCCTATACCGCTCATTCATCAAATCTACCTTCCGTGGTTTGTCTTCTTGTACATCATCGTGCTTCTTCAGGGGATCACCCGTGGTCAGGGTCACGACTCTCTCGCCCTGCCGACAATCGCGCATCATGTGACCCGATCTGTTGCACTTGTAGCACCTCATTTGGGAGAAATCTCTCCTATACGCCCCCGAGTGGCTCTGACTCTGCCCACTCGTATTGGAGTTCCTCGGGCCAGACGTACTACTCGTACTCTGTGGAGCTTCATTGGACTCTTGTCTCCTCTGCACATTTTTATTTTCCTGCTTACTTCCAGCAGGCAGACTCGACAACTTTCCTTCCTGGGGCTTAAAACTAGCTGGTCTGCTTGTCTGCCCCCCAAAACTTCTTCTTCCCCAGACTCCACCGGGTCTGCTATTGCCGCGTCTCGCCTCGCTTCTCACTCTGTTCTCCCTCAAGCTCTTGTATATTTCCTCTGTTCTCCCTCAAGCTCTTGTATATTTCCTCTGTTCTCCCTCAAGCTCTTGTATATTTCCTCTGTTCTCCCTCAAGCTCTTGTATGCTTTCGTAATCATATCCACCCTCTCTGTGGCATCTCTCACATCCTTTACCCCCGCCTCTTGGATCTTGAACTTTGTTTCGGGATGCATCATTTCTTAGAACTTTTCCGTGACCATCAATTGCTTCAGGTCAGCGTAAGATCCAACTCCGGCAGCCTCAATCCATTTCTGGAATCGTCTTTCCAGATCCCTTGCCGTCTCGGCAAACGTACATGCTCCAACTTTGATCATCTATCTGAAACGCTTCCTATAAGCATCTGGTTTTAGCTAAAATGAGCGCAATATGCTGTTCTTTACTGTGTCATAATCCTGGCATTCTTCCAGTGACAATTGGGTGTATGCCTCCCTGGCTGCACTGGTCAATCTTAACTGCACCAGTTGGGCCCAGTCTTCCTGTGGCCACTCTTTGAAACTGGCTATTTTTTCAAAGTGCTCAAAAAAGCTCTCTGCCTCTTCGAGAACAAACACGGGAATGTCCTTCTCCCTAACCCTAACATCTGGTGAGTGTGATACCTGGGTGGTGCTCTCTGGCAACCCATGTTCAATCCTTTGTTCAGCCAAGGTTCTATTCGCTTCTATATGCATTTGTTTTGTTCTCTCTTTTTCTTTTCGACCTGGGTTTTTTCTTTCTCCACCTCTAGTCTTGCTTTCTCTTTTTCTTTCTCCATCTCTAGTCTTGCTTTCTCTTTTTCTACCTCCAGTATTGGTTTCTCTTTTTTTACTTCCAGCCAGGTTTTCTCTTTTTCCTTCTCGGCTTCATCTTTCATCTGGAGTTCTAATTTTATCTTTTCCAGCTGGAACTATCTCTCCTTGTTGCTGCATATGGAGCTCTAATTGGAACCTTTCCAGACTCCCGTTCCTGCTACTGCGGCTACTCTTACTGTTCCTACTCAATCCCTGGGATCTCACTTCATCATGCCCATCATCCTCCTTTCCTCTTTCAGCTCCTTTCTGGGCTCCTTGTTCTGTCGCTTCACTCTCGGCTCTCAACTGCCTCAGGATCTCATCCTTCATCCCAACTACTTTAGATGCTTTCAACCTAAAGAGACATTTTTCCACAATTTGTTTTAATTGATCCCTCGTGCAACCTTCCAGGTCCTCTGGCTTGCCTGACTCCACAAATGCTTGCACCTTATTCATCTTGTCCTGTGAGTCTTCCCAAGAGAGAGAATATACACCTGCGGTCACACAGTGTATCTATTTCAACAAAGGGTGTACAAATCCACTCTTGGACAGGGTGTGGGTGTATCAGTTCACTCTCCCAGACAGGCCCTCAATTTATTTATTGTGGATTGGTGTTGTGTCGTTGATCCTTCTTTATGGACAACCCAACCCAAAACTCGGTAGAGTGCTTGTACTTTACCAGGAGATCACCCTGGGCGCTTCTGGCTCTTGGAGAGGGCTCAACATCACACGTTTAGGGGATGCGGCTCCAGTACTTAGCCTCGTTGTCACGTGCACACACCCACTCGAGCCTCTGTAACTTCCCACTTTCTCCTTATGTGATATGATCTCCTCAATCCCCTTTGTTTTATTAATTATTCCGTTCTACCCTGTCCACAGCTGTGGTTAACAGGGTGAGCTATATTGAGCTCGTTAACAGGGTGAGCAATATTGAGCTCATTAACAAGGTGAGCTATACTGAGCTCGTTAACATGGTGAGCTGTATTGAACTCGTTAACAAGGTGAGCTATATTGAGCTCGAATTAACGAGGTGGAGCATTGTAGCGTTCAACTATCATGGCGAGCAGTGCTCGTATTAGCATGGGGAACAATAAAGCGCTCAATTATTACGTTAATTCACAGGTGAGCTGTAAGGTTAGCTCGGGTTATTAGTGCTAGATCCTTCTTGAAGGATAGTTAAGCACGGAATCTATGCAGATTCTCTAGTGAGCAGTGCTCGAATTAGCGAGGTGGAGCATTAAAGCGCTCTAACATCATTATGAACAACAGGGCGCTCAATTGTTACGCTAACTCATGGGTGAGCTGTGAATTGAGCTCATTAAGCATGTTATGTAACAATGCTTAGGGGTTAATGATAATGCATTAAACGATGGGAAACCTAAGGTTGCTGGAAATTTAATATTGCTATGATTAATCCTATTTGAAGATAATTTGTAACACTTCCCAACCTAAACGTTTCACGGGTTATTAGTTCTCTGTGGTATGTTCTCTTACATATAGGTAAGTTTGTAATTTTGCTAAGGCTGCGCTCCTACAGTAATAAGCAGAAATGAAAGAAAAACAGCTTAAACAAAAATTGATGCAAGTATTCACAACTAGGTGAATACATTCATACTATGTTACGGAACCCCGTCTATTTCTCTTCAAGTCTGGCTTGAAGAGTCATATCAGCTTCCCCTGCTGATTCTCTAAGATGCAAGGAGTCTGTTGATATCTGTGGTGACTAGATCGGCCTTCTATTAAGGAAGAAATTTGCATTTATAAGTTTGTAGGTAAAGGGGGAAGTGGTGCCATTGATACAAACAAAATAGCGCCCGCTGTCTGCAGATCCGCCATTTTGTGGACGACGCCATCCGGCTGCGGATTGGCTGGCTTATGTCAAGTGCCGCGGACTACCAATCAGAGACGGCCGTGACGTCACCGAGCGCCCCTGGCGGCGCCGGCGGAGGTAACGTTAGAGATGACCTGACATTGAGAGTGGAAGGACTTTCCTCGGTCAGCTCTCAAGGATTAGAGACTCTGGGAGTCTTACTTAGTGGATTATAGCTAGCCATCGCCGCACACCATTGTTATTGGAGACCCTGTGCTTCTGGGAAGCAAGAAGAAACCAACTTTATTGGGCCGAGAAGGGCCAAAACTTGGAAAATTGGTCGGCGACGATGCTGGTGTTACTTGCCGGCATAATTGGCCTTCTGCAGTTACTTCCATCCTTATGATTTCTTGTGTCTTGTATCTTGTGTTTGTCACCTCACCCAAAACTTTTGTGCCATATCACTTCACCCAAAACGAGTATAAGTACGTTAAACTTTTTGTAAACTAAGTCTTTGAAAAAATAATAAGAATTACGAAATGCGTTCAGGCATTAGACGATATATAAAAATATATTTTGGAGAATTGATATTTCAATTACCATCCACAGTGAAGGAAAACATAAGAAATATTCAGAAAATTCGTGTTAGCGTTATTAACCTTACCTTCTTGGTCATATTCAACAACATATATATATATGTTATATATATATAACTATATAAATAAAAATGGAAATGTTCGTTTGTTCAAAATCGCTAATCTCCGAAAGTTCTTCACTGAAAGCTTTGAAATTTTCACAGAATGTTTCATTCGCATCTGAGCGGGTTTTTATATACATACTATATTGACGGAAAAAACATGTTATTTAAAAAAAAAAACTGTGTTTTTCATGTGAGAGCAATCTTCGAAACCTCTTTACCGATTGCTTTGAAATTTTGACACGACGTTGTATTCGAATAGGCGCGGGTATTTATATACCTACTATATGCATGCGTTACCTGTGACAGAGAAAAAACATGCTTTTTGAAAAACAGTGCCAACTGTTGGACATAAGAGCAACACACTCTGTAATCTCTCTAAGTTCTTCTCCGATTTCTTTGAAATTCTGACACAACGTTCCATTCGAATATGCACTTCTTTTTTAAATTCCTACTATATAAATGCCTTACCTGTGACAGGTAAAAACATTATTTTTCAAAAACAGCGCCATCTGTTGCACGTAATATTAACACACATACTAAACTAAATATGATACAAATTCCATTTTAATGTTTCCCATTGTATTGATAAATTTAATTTTCATAGATTTCAATTTATTTTAATTTGTATTGAATTATTTTGCGTGACATTGTGTTGGAATTGAGCAGTGTTGTTTGCCATACCATTCATTTCGTAAGTATACATGTAGATGCCACATCTGTGACAGGTAAAAACATTCTTTCTTTTAAGAAACAGCATCATCTGTTGAACGAAAGAGCCACACACACTATACTAAATATGTTATGATTCTATTTCAATGTTTTTGATTGCATTGACAAATTAAATTTTTATTCATTTCGATTTATTTGCATTTTGATTTAATTATTTTGTGTGATATTGCATTGGAATTGAGTTATGTTGTTTACAATACCGCTCATTTCGTGAGTATAAGTATAGATGCCAAACCTGTGACAGGTAAAAACATGATTTTTTCCTGAGAAACAGTGCCATCTGTTGCACGTAAGAGCCACAAACGCTATACTAAATATGTAACGATTCCATTTCAATGTTTCTGATTGCATTGATAAATGGAATTTTCATAGATTTCAAATTATTTTCATTTTAATTTAATTATTTTGTGTGAAATTGCCTTGGAATTGATCTTTGTTGTTTACCATACCGCTCATTCCGTCATACCGTCAGTATAGAATATTTTTTTTTTCATTTCGTTTTTTAATTGCTTATCATATATTTCAGTGATGGGAACATCAGATCATTTGATGTTCCTAATTTTCTGATAGGAACATCAGATCATTTGGGAATGCATCAGACGAGGGAGTGGGGAATTGTCAGTTGTTACAACGAGGGGACGGGAGTGGGGGATGGTAGGGGGAACAAGGGAAGAGGGGAGGAGGTATTGGGAAGGAGGAAGAGGGGACGGGGGAGATGGGTATGGGGGCACGAGAGGAAAGGGGAATGGATATTGATGGGGGAGGAGAAGAGGACAGGGAAGTGGGGGATGGTGGGGAGGACGAGGGGACCTGGGGGGGGGGGAATGGTAGGGAAGACATGGGGCACGGAGGAGTGGGAGTAGGTGGAGAGGACGAGGGGATGGTGGGGTGGGGAATGGTTAGGAGGATGAGAGGACGGTGGAGTGGTGGATGGTGGGGAGGACATAGGGATGGGGGAAGGAGGAAATGGTGGGGAGGACGAGGTGACGGGGAGTGAGGAATAGTTGGGAGGACGAGGGGACAGGGGAGGGGGTAATGGTGGGGAGGACGTGGAGACACGGAGAGGGTTGCTGTAGCTAAGCAACACACATGTGTGGCTGAGCAACAGCAACGCATGGCCGGGTATAGCTAGTGTATATATATATATATATATATATATATATATATATATATATATATATATATATATATATATATATATATATATATATATATATATATATATATATATATATATTTTGGTAGCAGTCTTTCCTGTAGACATATTTTATTAAATATGACCGAAAAAGTAAGATTAATAATTCTAACACGAATTTTCTCAATCTTTCGTACATTATGCTTCACTGTTGGAGGTAAATCAAAAATCACTTCTCCAAAATTCATTTTTATTTCTAGTCTGACGCGACACGGGCGCGTTTCGTTAAACTTATTACATTTTCAAAGACTTCACAAATACACAACTGATTAGAACTTGCGTTTCCCTGATTTTTTATCTACATTTGAGTGAGGTGGGAAGGGTGATGTGGCATTACATTTGAGTGAGGTGGGAAGGATGATGTGGCATTAACACAAGACAGAACACTAGAGGATATTAATAGGGTATTAAAAGTATCAACACAAGACAGAACACGAAACAATGGATATTGAATAGAAGTGTTTGTAGAAAGCCTATTGGTCCATATTTCTTGATGCTTCTATATTGGAGCGGAGTCTTGAGGTGGGTAGAATATAGTTGTGCAATAATTGGCTGTTGATTGCTGGTGTTGACTTCTTGATGTGTAGTGCCTCGCAAACGTCAAGCCGCCTGCTATCGCTGTATCTATCGATGATTTCTGTGTTGTTTACTAGGATTTCTCTGGCGATGGTTTGGTTATGGGAAGAGATTATATGTTCCTTAATGGAGCCCTGTTGTTTATGCATCGTTAAACGCCTAGAAAGAGATGTTGTTGTCTTGCCTATATACTGGGTTTTTTGGAGCTTACAGTCCCCAAGTGGGCATTTGAAGGCATAGACGACGTTAGTCTCTTTTAAAGCGTTCTGTTTCGTGTCTGGAGAGTTTCTCATGAGTAGGCTGGCCGTTTTTCTGGTTTTATAGTAAATCGTCAGTTGTATCCTCTGATTTTTGTCTGTAGGGATAACGTTTCTATTAACAATATCTTTCAGGACCCTTGTGTCTTTCAGGTCTTGTGTTAATGCCACATCATCCTTCCCACCTCACTCAAATGTAATGCCACATCACCCTTCCCACCTCACTCAAATGTAGATATAAAATCAGGGAAACGCAAGTTCTAATCAGTTGTGTATTTGTGAAGTCTTTGAAAATGTAATAAGTTTTTCGAAACGCGCCCGTGTCGCGTCAGACTAGAAATAAAAATGAATTTTGGAGAAGTGATTTTTGATTTACCTCCAACAGTGAAGCATAATGTACGAAAGATTGAGAAAATTCGTGTTAGAATTATTAATCTTACTTTTTCGGTCATATTTAATAAAATATATATATATATATATATATATATATATATATATATATATATATATATATATATATATATATATATATATATATATATATATATATATATATATATATATATATATATATATATATATATATATATATATATATATATATATATATATATATATATATATATATATATATATATATATATGCGAACAAGCCTGAATGGTCCCCAGGACATATGCAACTGAAAACTCACACCCCAGAAGTGACTCGAACCCATACTCCCAGAAGCCACGCAACTGGTATGTACAAGACGCCTTAATCCACTTGACCATCACGACCGGACATAATGAGGTGATAGCCGAGGCTATATGAACCACCCCACCGCCGGCACTTGGATAGTTATCTTGGGCATAGCATTTTACCAAATCACCTCATTCTTTGGGGCACACGTGAGGAACACAAATGCGAACAAGCCTGAATGGTCCCCAGGACATATGCAACTGAAAACTCACACCCCAGAAGTGACTCGAACCCATACTCCCAGAAGCCACGCAACTGGTATGTACAAGACGCCTTAATCCACTTGACCATCACGACCGGACATAATGAGGTGATAGCCGAGGCTATATGAACCACCCCACCGCCGGCACTCGGATAGTTATCTTGGGCATAGCATTTTACCAAATCACCTCATTCTTTGGGGCACACGTGAGGAACAAGTTGCATATGTCCTGGGGACCATTCAGGCTTGTTCGCATTTGTGTTCCTCACGTGTGCCCCAAAGAATGAGGTGATTTGGTAAAATGCTATGCCCAAGATAACTATCCGAGTGCCGGCGGTGGGGTGGTTCATATAGCCTCGGCTATCACCTCATTATGTCCGGTCGTGATGGTCAAGTGGATTAAGGCGTCTTGTACATACCAGTTGCGTGGCTTCTGGGAGTATGGGTTCGAGTCACTTCTGGGGTGTGAGTTTTCAGTTGCATATGTCCTGGGGACCATTCAGGCTTGTTCGCATTTGTGTTCCTCACGTGTGCCCCAAAGAATGAGGTGATTTGGTAAAATGCTATGCCCAAGATAACTATCCGAGTGCCGGCGGTGGGGTGGTTCATATAGCCTCGGCTATCACCTCATTATGTCCGGTCGTGATGGTCAAGTGGATTAAGGCGTCTTGTACATACCAGTTGCGTGGCTTCTGGGAGTATGGGTTCGAGTCACTTCTGGGGTGTGAGTTTTCAGTTGCATATGTCCTGGGGACCATTCAGGCTTGTTCGCATTTGTGTTCCTCACGTGTGCCCCAAAGAATGAGGTGATTTGGTAAAATGCTATGCCCAAGATAACTATCCGAGTGCCGGCGGTGGGGTGGTTCATATAGCCTCGGCTATCACCTCATTATGTCCGGTCGTGATGGTCAAGTGGATTAAGGCGTCTTGTACATACCAGTTGCGTGGCTTCTGGGAGTATGGGTTCGAGTCACTTCTGGGGTGTGAGTTTTCAGTTGCATATGTCCTGGGGACCATTCAGGCTTGTTCGCATTTGTGTTCCTCACGTGTGCCCCAAAGAATGAGGTGATTTGGTAAAATGCTATGCCCAAGATAACTATCCGAGTGCCGGCGGTGGGGTGGTTCATATAGCCTCGGCTATCACCTCATTATGTCCGGTCGTGATGGTCAAGTGGATTAAGGCGTCTTGTACATACCAGTTGCGTGGCTTCTGGGAGTATGGGTTCGAGTCACTTCTGGGGTGTGAGTTTTCAGTTGCATATGTCCTGGGGACCATTCAGGCTTGTTCGCATTTGTGTTCCTCACGTGTGCCCCAAAGAATGAGGTGATTTGGTAAAATGCTATGCCCAAGATAACTATCCGAGTGCCGGCGGTGGGGTGGTTCATATAGCCTCGGCTATCACCTCATTATGTCCGGTCGTGATGGTCAAGTGGATTAAGGCGTCTTGTACATACCAGTTGCGTGGCTTCTGGGAGTATGGGTTCGAGTCACTTCTGGGGTGTGAGTTTTCAGTTGCATATGTCCTGGGGACCATTCAGGCTTGTTCGCATTTGTGTTCCTCACGTGTGCCCCAAAGAATGAGGTGATTTGGTAAAATGCTATGCCCAAGATAACTATCCGAGTGCCGGCGGTGGGGTGGTTCATATAGCCTCGGCTATCACCTCATTATGTCCGGTCGTGATGGTCAAGTGGATTAAGGCGTCTTGTACATACCAGTTGCGTGGCTTCTGGGAGTATGGGTTCGAGTCACTTCTGGGGTGTGAGTTTTCAGTTGCATATGTCCTGGGGACCATTCAGGCTTGTTCGCATTTGTGTTCCTCACGTGTGCCCCAAAGAATGAGGTGATTTGGTAAAATGCTATGCCCAAGATAACTATCCGAGTGCCGGCGGTGGGGTGGTTCATATAGCCTCGGCTATCACCTCATTATGTCCGGTCGTGATGGTCAAGTGGATTAAGGCGTCTTGTACATACCAGTTGCGTGGCTTCTGGGAGTATGGGTTCGAGTCACTTCTGGGGTGTGAGTTTTCAGTTGCATATGTCCTGGGGACCATTCAGGCTTGTTCGCATTTGTGTTCCTCACGTGTGCCCCAAAGAATGAGGTGATTTGGTAAAATGCTATGCCCAAGATAACTATCCGAGTGCCGGCGGTGGGGTGGTTCATATAGCCTCGGCTATCACCTCATTATGTCCGGTCGTGATGGTCAAGTGGATTAAGGCGTCTTGTACATACCAGTTGCGTGGCTTCTGGGAGTATGGGTTCGAGTCACTTCCGGGGTGTGAGTTTTCAGTTGCATATGTCCTGGGGACCATTCAGGCTTGTTCGCATTTGTGTTCCTCACGTGTGCCCCAAAGAATGAGGTGATTTGGTAAAATGCTATGCCCAAGATAACTATCCGAGTGCCGGCGGTGGGGTGGTTCATATAGCCTCGGCTATCACCTCATTATGTCCGGTCGTGATGGTCAAGTGGATTAAGGCGTCTTGTACATACCAGTTGCGTGGCTTCTGGGAGTATGGGTTCGAGTCACTTCTGGGGTGTGAGTTTTCAGTTGCATATGTCCTGGGGACCATTCAGGCTTGTTCGCATTTGTGTTCCTCACGTGTGCCCCAAAGAATGAGGTGATTTGGTAAAATGCTATGCCCAAGATAACTATCCGAGTGCCGGCGGTGGGGTGGTTCATATAGCCTCGGCTATCACCTCATTATGTCCGGTCGTGATGGTCAAGTGGATTAAGGCGTCTTGTACATACCAGTTGCGTGGCTTCTGGGAGTATGGGTTCGAGTCACTTCCGGGGTGTGAGTTTTCAGTTGCATATGTCCTGGGGACCATTCAGGCTTGTTCGCATTTGTGTTCCTCACGTGTGCCCCAAAGAATGAGGTGATTTGGTAAAATGCTATGCCCAAGATAACTATCCGAGTGCCGGCGGTGGGGTGGTTCATATAGCCTCGGCTATCACCTCATTATGTCCGGTCGTGATGGTCAAGTGGATTAAGGCGTCTTGTACATACCAGTTGCGTGGCTTCTGGGAGTATGGGTTCGAGTCACTTCTGGGGTGTGAGTTTTCAGTTGCATATGTCCTGGGGACCATTCAGGCTTGTTCGCATTTGTGTTCCTCACGTGTGCCCCAAAGAATGAGGTGATTTGGTAAAATGCTATGCCCAAGATAACTATCCGAGTGCCGGCGGTGGGGTGGTTCATATAGCCTCGGCTATCACCTCATTATGTCTGGTCGTGATGGTCAAGTGGATTAAGGCGTCTTGTACATACCAGTTGCGTGGCTTCTGGGAGTATGGGTTCGAGTCACTTCTGGGGTGTGAGTTTTCAGTTGCATATGTCCTGGGGACCATTCAGGCTTGTTCGCATTTGTGTTCCTCACGTGTGCCCCAAAGAATGAGGTGATTTGGTAAAATGCTATGCCCAAGATAACTATCCGAGTGCCGGCGGTGGGGTGGTTCATATAGCCTCGGCTATCACCTCATTATGTCCGGTCGTGATGGTCAAGTGGATTAAGGCGTCTTGTACATACCAGTTGCGTGGCTTCTGGGAGTATGGGTTCGAGTCACTTCTGGGGTGTGAGTTTTCAGTTGCATATGTCCTGGGGACCATTCAGGCTTGTTCGCATTTGTGTTCCTCACGTGTGCCCCAAAGAATGAGGTGATTTGGTAAAATGCTATGCCCAAGATAACTATCCGAGTGCCGGCGGTGGGGTGGTTCATATAGCCTCGGCTATCACCTCATTATGTCCGGTCGTGATGGTCAAGTGGATTAAGGCGTCTTGTACATACCAGTTGCGTGGCTTCTGGGAGTATGGGTTCGAGTCACTTCTGGGGTGTGAGTTTTCAGTTGCATATGTCCTGGGGACCATTCAGGCTTGTTCGCATTTGTGTTCCTCACGTGTGCCCCAAAGAATGAGGTGATTTGGTAAAATGCTATGCCCAAGATAACTATCCGAGTGCCGGCGGTGGGGTGGTTCATATAGCCTCGGCTATCACCTCATTATGTCTGGTCGTGATGGTCAAGTGGATTAAGGCGTCTTGTACATACCAGTTGCGTGGCTTCTGGGAGTATGGGTTCGAGTCACTTCTGGGGTGTGAGTTTTCAGTTGCATATGTCCTGGGGACCATTCAGGCTTGTTCGCATTTGTGTTCCTCACGTGTGCCCCAAAGAATGAGGTGATTTGGTAAAATGCTATGCCCAAGATAACTATCCGAGTGCCGGCGGTGGGGTGGTTCATATAGCCTCGGCTATCACCTCATTATGTCCGGTCGTGATGGTCAAGTGGATTAAGGCGTCTTGTACATACCAGTTGCGTGGCTTCTGGGAGTATGGGTTCGAGTCACTTCTGGGGTGTGAGTTTTCAGTTGCATATGTCCTGGGGACCATTCAGGCTTGTTCGCATTTGTGTTCCTCACGTGTGCCCCAAAGAATGAGGTGATTTGGTAAAATGCTATGCCCAAGATAACTATCCGAGTGCCGGCGGTGGGGTGGTTCATATAGCCTCGGCTATCACCTCATTATGTCCGGTCGTGATGGTCAAGTGGATTAAGGCGTCTTGTACATACCAGTTGCGTGGCTTCTGGGAGTATGGGTTCGAGTCACTTCTGGGGTGTGAGTTTTCAGTTATATATATATATATATATATATATATATATATATATATATATATATATATATATATATATATATATATATATATATATATATATATATATATAAATATTATTAAATATGACCGAAAAAGTAAGAATAATAATTCTAACGCGAATTTTCTCGGTCTTTTTTATGTTCCTTTTCACTGTTGATGGTAATTGAAAAATCAATTCTCCAAAATTGAAACACACAGTTTTTTTTTTTAAATAACATGTTTTTTCCGTCAATATAGTATGTATATAAAAACCCGCTCAATTCTTCTCCAAAATCAAGTGATGCGACACTTGAGCGCGTTTCTAAAACTTATTACATTTTCAAAGACTTTAGTTTACACACACAAAACTGAACTATAACTGAATAGAGCTTTAACATCTTCGATTTTTTATACCTGCATTTGGGTGAGGTGATATGTTACAACAGTTTTGGATGAGGTGAAAACAAACTTTCAACACAGGACAGAACACGAAATAATGGGTATTGAAGGTAAGAATGGAAGTAATTGCAGAGGGCCTATTGACCCATATTTCTTGATGCTTCTATATTGGAGCGGAGTCTTGAAGTGGGTAGAATATAGTTGTGCATTAATTGGCTGTTGATTGCTGGTGTTGACTTCTTGATGTGTAGTGCCTCGCAGATGTCAAGCCGCCTGTTATCACGGTATCTATCGATGATTTCTGTGTTGTTTGCTAAGATTTCTTTGGTGATGGTTTGGTTGTGGGAAGAGATTATATGTTCCTTAATGGAGCCCTGTTGCTTATGCATCGTTAAACGCCTGGAAAGAGATGTTGTTGTCTTGCCTATATACTGAGTTTTTTAGGCTTACAGTCCCCAAGAGGGCATTTAAAGGCATAGACGACGTTGGTCTCTTTTAAAGCGTTCTGCTTTGTGTCTGGAGAGTTTCTCATGAGTAGGCTGGCCGTTTTTTTTGGTTTTATAGTAAATCGTCAGTTGTATCTTCTGATTTTTGTCTGTAGGGATAACGTTTCTATTAACAATATCTTTCAGGACCCTTTCCTCCGTTTTATGAGCTGTGGAAAAGAAGTTCCTGTAAAATAGTCTAATAGGGGGTATAGGTGTTGTGTTAGTTGTCTCCTCAGAGGTTGCATGGCGTTTCACGTTTCACGATGCATAAGCAATATATAACCCAAGGAAATGTAATGTAATGAAGATAGGCGTAGGAAGCAGGAGGCCAGATACTAGGTATCATGTGGGAGATGAAATTCTTCGTGAGTCAGAGAGAGAAAAAGACTTGGGGGTTGACATCACGCCAGACCTGTCCCCTGCAGCCCATATCAAGAGGATAACATCAGCGGCATATGCCAGGCTGACCAATATACGAACGGCATTCAGAAACTTGTGTAAAGAATCATTCAGAACTTTGTATACCACATATATCAGACCAATCCTGGAGTATGCAGCCCCAGCATGGACTCCATATCTAGTGAAGGATAAGACTAAACTGGAAAAGGTTCAAAGGTTTGCCACCAGACTAGTACCCGAGCTGAGAGGTATGAGCTACGAGGAGAGACTACGGGAATTAAACCTCACTTCGCTGGAAGACAGAAGAGTTAGGGCTGACATGATCACCACATTCAAGATTCTAAAGGGAATTGATAGGGTAGATAAAGACAGGCTATTTAACACAAGTGGTACACGCACATGGGGACACAGGTGGAAACTGTGTGCCCAAATGAACCACAGAGATATTAGAAAGAACTTTTTTAGTGTCAGAGTGGTTGACAAATGGAATGCATTAGGAAGTGATGTAGTGGAGGCTGACTCCATACACAGTTTCAAGTCTAGATATGATAGAGCCCAATAGGCCCAGGAATCTGTACACCCGTTGATTGACGGTTGAGAGGCGGGACCAAAGAGCCAGAGCTCAACCCCGCAAACACAACTAGGATAGCACAACTAGGTGAGTACACACACACACACACACACACATAAATGGTAAATCATATTATCAAGCTATTCACAATGACTGTACACACTCCAACCAACGTTATTCACAGAGACTGAGAGATAACACTTAATTGTGTTGGGTACTTACAACAGTTAGCTGCATTTCTCCCTCTTTCGAGTTGTTGGACGGAATAGGTGATATTCAATCCATAGGCGTACGCTGTGTTGCTTACCACAATGCAGACATTTTCAGTGTGTTTACCACCGATGAAAGGACAGTGTGGTGCAGCAACTGCATGTCGACTGTGTGGGTGCCCTCCCCCTGTACCCAGCCCCCAATTAAAGCGTAACAGAAACTGCATATGCAAAAATTTACAGATTTGGTGAAGTAAAACCCATCACTTGCTAATTCACTAGGCAAAAGCCATTCAAAAGACCATCCCCCAAATGTGTCTAGTCTCATCTGCTCACATCGCAATCGTTCCATGCTGCGAAATGTTTTGGTGCGAAAGACGTCCATGATGATCGAACACTTGAAATTGTGCTAAAGGTCGACCCGCTCCCTGAGTAGTTATGCTCGAGAAAGGGGTGACACGTTTCGCTACATATTCATTGAGATCTCTATGTATTAGCTTAAAGGTAAAATCTAGCTAGTTTAAGCTGTGATGGTAGGAAAGATGAAATAGTTAGCTTCGCGCGGTTGTGAAAAAAAATCTAATCTGTTCTCTCAGTACGGATTAAATTTACATACTCTAAACAGCCGGGGAGTGTAGTTTATCGGAGATAAATGCGTTATACAGCTCCACCTTAGATTAATTTATATAGTTACGAGCTGGGAAGGAATATACCAATCTCCTCTGCTCAAGTTTAGAAAAATTGATGCGTGGTTCAAAGTCGATATAAAACAGTAGATGATTTGATAACATAAACTGCATTGCTGACATTATGGTATTACATGCTATCTTACTGCTAGAAAGGTCTATAATCCGCGTTTATTAAATAATAATATATATTTTTATTATATAAATAAATAATAATATAAAATACATACCTACAGAGTGTGGTTAATCACACTCCACAGCCAAAATGAACTCTGCAGAAATTCATCTTGGGTACATGACAGATGAGAAGTTTAACAATCGAGAGTGCTGCATTGTCTACTCTGTAAATTGTATATCATGCTCGCCCTACGGCATGTCGCAGGACATTGCAGATAAGTATCCTCACGCCACCGCTTACGCCAGAACGCAATTGTATAATCTAAAGAGATGCATCAGAGAAGACTGTCCAACACCAGGATCCATTCACATCAGCAGAGGCAGTCAAGGACCGAGCAAAGTAGCCTTGGCAACTCAGCATGGATTAGGGAAGCCTATTGAGAAGAATGATATTGCTCAAGCCATTACTGATAAATCAAAAGATTACTCTATGGTTAAAGGTTTGCGTGTGGATACAACAGAAAAGCGCTTGTTATACTTAGCGAAATCTTTAGAAGAACTCATATTGAATATTGAAGATATTGAGGAGATAAAGAAAGTTATTTTCCCTTGGGGTGTAGGTATGTCAGGTCGGTGTGAAGATCAAATGGGAATGTACTTACCTCCCCATTATTCAAAATATGCAGGGGAGTTTAAAACCTTTTAACGTCAAAGTGATTTTAGTCCGCCCCAGGGGTGAAACAAAACAGAAAACCCACCAACCTTCACACGACCGTATAAAGGGACGACTGCTCTCCGCTCTCCGACTCATTCCTCCACTCTACTCATCAGTTAAGATGATGACGACTGTAGCAGCCACCCTTTCATCTTTTTCGGAGTACTCTTACTCCGACTGCATCATCTACGATATGGACGCCACTAGCGTGATGATGAGTGGGGTGGCTGAAGAATTATGGACTCGATATCCCTATGCTCGTATTCATCGGAGCAAGCTAAAATCCAAAAATCGTGCAGAGAGAAGAGATCGTGGCGTGCCCGGAGAGATTGTCTATGGAGAACCCCCTCAATTCAACAATCGAATTGGTGATGACCCTCATCTCATCGGATTAATAACACATCACGCTGGAATGAAATCATCTAAACCCATAAACATGACGATGAAGAAAATCAAGACATTATATGCTGCCGACTCACACTACTACAGCGGGCAACAGTTGGATACAGAGGAAATGCGACGAAACTGGTTTACAAAATCTCTGTGTTAGGCCTTTGCAGTCATCTTAACAAAAGAAGAATATAAAATTAATCGCATAATTTTTCCCTTTTGGACTTGGGATGAGCTGCGGTCAATATTGGAAGAGTTACAATCGAGAAGTATGGAGACTGAAATATCTACCCATAATGATGAAGTTGGAACAGCATTACCAACGATACGGGATAAAATTTGTGATGGTTGACTCTGCAAGCAATGCGATCCCTGCAGCATTGCCTACATACGGTGTGCTGACACATAAGTTAAGTGAAGGAGTAGCCTCCGCTTGTCGTCGGATGAAGAAGAACAACATGAAAGCAGATGTGGTCAACGCAGAAGGAGAAACTACAACTACAACTACAACACCCCCTTGCAGAGCCGTACCTATAATAGACCTCACAGGAGATATCGAACTCACTGATTTAATAGCGGAGTAGAAATGTGGATGAATATATACTATTCACATTATTTATTTATTTTATTATTATTATTATTATTATTTGTACCATTTTCCTTTGCTTGCAATTAATAAATATAAAATAATAATATACTCAGTGTTGATCTTCCCACTTTTAACAAAAAGGATGACTGTGTTTACTATTTACAGATGTAATAGAGGATTGAAAAGAGTAAATGGTAACTCTATACTGTATATAATCCTTACATTAGCAAAATCGCGTTTAGTAACTGACAAGATGTGTTCTAGGTATACGCTTCATAAGCTATCCTGTCTTAAAGACTGCAAAGTAGAAGTTGATTATCTGGCATCGGCTGAGTTCCGTCCCAGTGATTGTATAGTGTATGATATTCCTTCAATTCATACCCATTCAGGAGGAATGTCTTGCGAGATCTGGTAAAGGTATCCTTATACACACTTACAGCGAGCGATTCAACCATTAAGTAACTATGTGATGGTAGCTGATCGCATCAAAGTAGGAGGAGCTGTCTTTTCTCCTTCTCCCTCACCAGAAAGAGAACCGCATGTTATAGCTATTGTGACCCGGTATAGTGTAGGTCCACCAATAGAAAATAATGCAGATAATAAAAAAAATCTATTAGAACAGTGTGGGGAGGATGATACAGATTGTATAATGGAGGGACTCCACAATGATACTAAGATCAAGAGACGATGGAGCTTTAAATTATGCATTAATCTAATTTTAAGCTTGACTAAGCACCATAATTCAATCAAGCGCGTCAAAATTCCTTATGGGCTTGGAATGATCGACTGTAATGGGTTGAATCAAGATGAAAAGCTTGAATGGGAGGTCAACTACTACACAGCTCTGGCTCACTTAGCCCTGGTGTTAAAAAAACATGGAAAACAACTCATAATAGTTGAAAAAAATGAAGAGCAAGATATTGGATATTCTATATTGGATGTTGGATGTTGATATGATATTGGATGTTGGATATTCTATATTATCACCTTTATGATTCGCTAATGTATGTTTGTTTGTTTTACCATGATAAATATGTAGCTGCAATATGTTATGTTATGTCTACTAGTTATTGAGTAAACGTATTAAAAGAGAAGGACATTCTATTTTTCATCCCTCTATGTTAACACCAGTCTCTGTTTTTTTGTTCTGCGGGATCGAGCACTAATGGGTGATGAGAGAGAAGGACGATGACGAGTGAAAACTCGGCGCTAAGGAGTGACACAGCGAACACTAACGAAGGTCTTACCTTAACGAGACGGTTTGATTTCAACGTTACGATTTTAAGTCTCTCGCTCGCTCCCTCATTTACTCGACACACCTTTAAGTCTCATTCAGTATTAGAGCGTTAAACTTTCTGTGACATTTTCTTGCTATCATATTACAAGTGTACTGTTGCAATACAGTCCTAAGCGCATGAGACCAACCAGACGTCATTTTTCAAACGCTATTTGGTCATCAGACAGAAAGAAGTTTTCCACGTTACGTTACGTAATGATGATATTACGCGATACAAACGTGTGCTAATATTTTATTTGTGTTTAGAATGTAAGGGCTATAGGAGATTGTCTAGACTTGCATACATTTTCAAATGCTATTTATTTGGGCAGCAGAAAGTTTATTTTCACGCATTACGTTACATTGACTATGGTACAAGAACTGAGCGCTAATGCTGTTGTGTGTTACAAGGACTGCACAGCAATATTCGGTGTTGGATGAAGAAGGGATGGAGATTGAGTAGACGCACATACATTTTCAAATGCAATTTATTTGGGCATCAGAAAGTTTATTTTCCAGCATTACGCTACATTAACTGTGTTACAAGAACAGAGCGCTAATGCTGTTGTGTGTTACAAGGAATGCACAGCAATATTCGGTGTTGGATGAAGAGGGGATGGAGATTGAGTAGACATGCATACAATTTCAAATACTATTTATTTGGTGTTATGATCCCAGGCAGCCGAAAAACGAGTCTCCCCTTTGAGAATTATTTTATCAAGCCTGACCTGACTGGAAGGTCCAGGAAATATAAAGGTGAAGACACAGATGTAAAATAGTTGGTCGGATTTAATAAACACTTTGAGATTATGGGCAGTAAATAAGAAAATAGATAAATGACTGGTTAGGAGATGTGGATAATTTGCTGGAGGCGTGAGGCTCGCTTCTGGAGGGCTTTGACCTTCACTTGAGTGCCCGACACCGCCAGGGGAAGCCGTGCTCCCGTTTGAGCTCCTGTCAGAAAGGAACCCCTAGTGATATATCTCCAAGAGAAGAGAAGTGTGCAGACGTTCCAGCTGGGGAATCGAGCTGGGAACGTTGTGTTCTCAAGTCCTGGATGGCGAAGAGTGTTTATTAAGCCGCCCAGAGACATTATCGTGGGCCGTGGGAGTGCCCTGACCAGACTCTGTCAGAGGGAGGAGCGCCCTCGACTAGACAATCTGTGGTAAACACGATTTAAGCCAGTTCATAGTGATTACTTCTAGTTGATCGTGTGCCCAGCGACAGTAGGAATGTTTATTGATAAGTTAGACATGTTTTGATAAGGCAGAAGGCCTAAAATAAGAGAGTGGAGAGAAAGGAACATGGAGCGACATCCGTCTCCTCTGAGCGCTGGCAGGTGACTGAGGGAGCCCAGCTCCTGACGGTGGAGGACCCTCCCAGAGTGAGTGAGGACCGCCGGGCGAGGTGGAGCATAGACCAGCCCAAAACGGGGGAGTCCACTCTCACAGTATGTAGAGAGCTGATAGACGTTGGAGGCAAACATATTGTGTGATTATTTTTGTTTATGTGTTTAAGGGGAAACATTTTTATTGGAGTGTCAATGGGTTGCAGGTTTGTCTTTGGGGAAGAAGTTGCTGATAACTTCGAAGCCAGCACAGAGGGAGTAGTTGATGAGACTCAAGGGTAGTGGAGGAGAGGACCTCGAGCTGTGAGGAGAAGCAGTAAAGAGGAGTGTCGCGTGCTTCTGTAGAGGTGGTGAAGCACCATAGTTGCCCAAGGAAAACATCATGGTGTAGCAGCCTGGAGGAGCTGCAGAGGATCCTGGTAGTTAAACCCGGAAGAACCTGAAGACATCAGGGTAGTGAACTTCCAGATGTGGAAGGGAAGTTCTAAATGATCACTTGTAGGGAGTTGATAGAGTGTTTGTCTTTAGCGTGTAAGATGCAGTGAAAGGCGAGTGATAGTTTGCCATTTTTGTACCAAGGTGTTTATACTGAAGTATAGAGTACAGTCGTAGGCTGGATTACCTACAGATGTATGTGTTCTAGGACTGATAGGGTGATCGATTGATCATTGTTGTGTATCAAGGAACACCTATACTTATATATATATGTTATTGCATTCATACGCTGATTTTCCTTGTACATGTTTATAGATATATTCTCTCGCTGATAGTGCAACATTGTAGTATAAGACTTGATCTACTTGAGGAGGTAGATAGTATCAGGTGGTGAATCAGATGACAGGATACCACTTGGTAAGTTGATGATAGAGTTCTGATGGTGTTGGAGTGCAACCTGACTGAAATAGTATAGTGTAAGATTCATTATTATTATTATTATATGTGTGTATGTATTGTGTATGTGCTTTGTCCAGTAAATGTATTCAAATTTGCTGGTGTTTGCCCTTGTCCTAGTGAGGCTTCCCAGGAAGTAGTAAAGAAGGAAGAGAGAGAGAGAGAGAGAGAGAGAGTGAGAATGAGAATGAACCAAGAACCACTGCTGTGGACA
>NC_091165.1:46801939-46844439 GCF_040958095.1 Procambarus clarkii | reverse complement strand
GGGGTGGACACAGTACGGGGGGGGGGGGGAGACCGGCACCTCTCGACTCATGGGTTAGGTGATGGTACACACTTGAGGGGATGGGGGGGGGGAGGCAGAGGATTGACACTAACACATAAGTATATAGGCAATACAACAACACCGATTTCCAGGCGTTTAACGATGCATAAGCAACAGGGCTCCATTAAGGAACATATAATCTCTTCCCATAAACAAACCATCACCAGAGAAATCTTAGCAAACAACACAGAAATCATCGATAGATACAGCGATAGCAGGCGGCTTGACGTCTGCGAGGCACTACACATCAAGAAGTCAACACCAGCAATCAACAGCCAATTAATGCACAACTATATTCTACCCACTTCAAGACTCCGCTCCAATATAGAAGCATCAAGAAATATGGGCCAATAAAAATAGGCCTTCTGCAGTTACCTACCTTTAATACCCATTGTTTCGTGTCCTGTCTTGTGTTAAAAGTTTATTTCCACCTCATCCAAAACTATTGTAACATGTCACCTCACCCAAATGTAGGTATAAAAACTCGAAGATGTTTAAGCTCTATTCAGTTAAAGTTGTGTGTGTGTGTGTGTGTGTAAACTAAAGTCTTTAAAAATGTAATAAGTTTTACGAAACGCGCTTAAGTGTCGCGTCAGACTAGAAATAAAAATTAATTTTGGAGAATTGATTTTTGAATTACCATCAACAGTGAAAAGAAACGTAAGAAAGATCGAGAAAATTCGTGTTAGAATTATATATATATATATATATATATATATATATATATATATATATATATATATATATATATATTATTAAATATGACCGAAAAAGTAAGATTAATAATTCTAATACGAATTTTCTCAGTCTTTCTTACGTTTCTTTTCACTGTTGATGGTAATTCAAAAATCAATTCTTCAAAATTCACTTTTATTTCTAGTCTGACGCGACACTTGAGCGCGTTTCGTAAAACTTATTACATTTTCAAAGACTTTATTTTACAAACACACAACTGAAACTGAATAGAGCTTACACATCTTCGATTTTATATTTACATTTGGGTGAGGTGGATGAGGTGAAAACAAACTTTCAACAATGGGTATTGAATGGGTATTAAATTTAAACACAAGGCAGAACATGAAACAATGGGTATTGAATGGAAGTAATTGTAGAAAGCCTATTGGTCCATATTTCTTGATGCTTCTATATTGGAGCGGAGTCTTGAAGTGGGTAGAATATAGTTGTGCATTAATTGGCTGTTGATTGCTGGTGTTGACTTCTTGATGTGTAGTGCCTCGCAGACGTCAAGCCGCCTGCTATCGCTGTATCTATCGATGATTTCTGTGTTGTTTGCTAAGATTTCTCTGGTGATGGTTTGTTTGTGGGAAGAGATTATATGATCCTTAATGGAACCCTGTTGCTTATGCATCGTTAAACGCCTGGAAAGAGATGTTGTCTTGCCTATATACTGGGTTTTTGAGGCTTACAGTCCCCAAGAGGGCATTTGAAGGCATAGACGACGTTGGTCTGTTTTAAAGCGTTCTGCTTTGTGTCTGGAGAATTTCTCACGAGTAGGCTGGCCGTTTTTCTGGTTTTATAGTAAATCGTCAGTTGTATATTCTGATTTTTGTCTGTAGGGATAACGTTTCTACTGACAATATCTTTCAGGACCCTTTCCTCCGTTTTATGGGCTGTGGAAAAGAAGTTCCTGTAAAATAGTCTAATAGGTGTTGTGTTAGTTGTCTCTTCAGAGGTTGCATGGCGTTTCACTTTCCTTCTTATGATGTCTTCCACGAAACCATTGGAGAAGTCGTTGTTGACTAGGACCTGCCTTACCCTACAGAGTTCTTCGTCGACTTGCTTCCATTCTGAGCTGTGGCTGAGGGCACGGTCGACATAAGCGTTAACAACACTCCTCTTGTACCTGTCCGGGCAGTCACTGTTGGCATTCAGGCATATTTCTATGTTTGTTTCCTTAGTGTAGACTGCAGTGTGAAAAACTCCGCTCCTTTCCATGACTGTTACATCTAGAAAGTGCAGCTTCCCATCCTTCTCCATCTCGTAAGTGAAACGCAACACAGAATTCTGCTCAAATGCCTCCTTCAGCTCCTGCAGATGTCTGACATCAGGTACCTGTGTAAAAATGTCGTCAACATACCTGCAGTATATGGCCGGTTTCAGGTTCATGTCGACTAAGACTTTTTGCTCGATGGTACCCATGTAGAAGTTTTCAAACAGGACACCTAGGGGAGAACCCATGGCGACCCCATCTACTTGCTTATACATGTGTCCTTCCGGGCTCAAGAAAGGTGCCTCTTTAGTACAAGCTTGGAGTAGTTTCCTTAGACTGTTTTCTGGTATGTCAAGAGGAGTACAGGCCGGATCACGGTACACTCTGTCGGCAATCATCCCGATTGTTTCATCCACAGGTATGTTGGTAAACAGAGATTCTACGTCCAACGAGGTTCTTATCCCTGTGGCCCATGTTCCCCGCAGCAAGTCAACAAATTCCTTTGGAGACTTCAGGCTGAAGGCGCAAGGGACATAAGGAGTCAGCAAGCCGTTGAGTCGTTTCGCCAGTTTGTACGTGGGTGTGGGTATCTGGCTGATGATTGGCCGAAGTGGGTTTCCAGGCTTGTGTGTCTCGACATTTCCATACGCATATCCAGGTTTATATTCAGCAGATGTCTGATGTCAGACATCTGTAGGAGCTGAAGGAGGCATTTGAGCAGAATTCTGTGTTGCGTTTCACTTACGAGATGGAGAAGGATGGGAAGCTGCCCTTTCTAGATGTAACAGTCATGGAAAGGAGCGGAGTTTTCCACACTGCAGTCTACACTAAGGAAACAAACATAGGAATGTGCCAGAATGCCAACAGTCACTGCCCGGACAGGTACAAGAGGAGTGTTGTTAACGCTTATGTCGACCGTGCCCTCAGCCACAGCTCAGAATGGAAGTAAGTCGACGAAGAACTCTATAGGGTAAGGCAGGTCCTAGTCAACAACGGCTTCTCGAATGGTTTTGTGGAAGACATCATACGAAGGAAAGTGAAACACCATGCAACCTCTGAGGAGACAACTAACACAACACCTATACCCCCTATTAGACTATTTTACAGGAACTTCTTTTCCACAGCCCATAAAACGGAGGAAAGGGTCCTGAAAGATATTGTCAGTAGAAACGTTATCCCTACAGACAAAAATCAGAAGATACAACTCACAATTTACTATAAAACCAGAAAAACGGCCAGCCTACTCATGAGAAACTCTCCAGACACAAAGCAGAACGCTTTAAAAGAGACCAACGTCGTCTATGCCTTCAATATGCCCTCTTGGGGACTGTAAGCTCTATTTACAGACGGGAGACATCTCCCGTCACGCAGGGTGCAGTCGCACCTCCACAGATCTCCAGTATCATCTATTGATACTGGTGATGGCTCAAAAGGGCCACCACTTACGGGCTATTCATGCCCGTGCCACCTTTTCGGTGGCTTCATCTTCATCTTAACACATTCACAAGTGAGACATCTCCCGTCACGCAGGGTGCATTCGCACCTCCACAGATCTCCAGTATTAGCTCTTGATACTGGTAATGGCTTAAAAGGGCCACCACTTACGGGCTATTCATGCCCGTGCCACCTTTTGGGTGGCTTAATCTTCATCAATCAATCAATCAGCTCTATTTAGTTTCAGTTGTGTGTTTGTAAACTAAAGTCTTTGAAAATGTAATAAGTTTTATGAAACGCACTCAAGTGTCGTGTCAGACTAGAAATAAAAATGAATTTTGGAGAATTGATTTTTGAATTACCATCAACAGTGAAAAGAAACGTAAGAAAGATCGAGAAAATTCGTGTTAGAATTATTAATCTTACTTTTTCGGTCATATTTAGTAATATATGTCTACAGGAAAGACTGCTACCAAAATATACATATATATATATATATATATATATATATATATATATATATATATATATATATATATATATATATATATATATATATATATATATATATATATATATATATATATATATATATATGACCGAAAAAGTAAGATTAATATATATATATATATATATATATATATATATATATATATGTATATATATATTTCTCATTTTTTTCTTATGAAATGATAAATCTGTTCATTTCATTTTGTATAAGTTAATTAGTTTAAATTTGAGTTAAAGCTAATGTAGATATGTGACCAAACCTAACCAACTGTACCTAACCTAACCTAACCTATCTAAACCTAACCTAAACTAACACAACTAAGTCAATAATTTATGTTCCTAATATAATATAATAATAATTATTCAAATAAACTAATTAGAAACAATTTATTTAAAATAAAGAAAACCTCTTGGCCTATTATGCAAATCGGGCCTTGCATAGTAGGCCAAGAAGTGCGTTCTGGTAGCCGAAGCCAATTCCCCATCCCCCTGCCGGCGCTCTGTTGGTAACCCAACAGTCATCCGGTCGTGTTGGATGAGTGGTTAAGGGATCCTGTACATCAGATGCATTGCTTCTGGCAGCATGGGTTCGAGTCACTTCTGGGGTGTGAGTTTTCATTTCCCTATATGCCTGGAGACCGTTCAGGCTTGTTCGCATTTGTGTTCCTCACGTGTGACCCAAAGAATGAGGTGATTTGATAAAATCCCATGCCCAAGATTACCAACAGAGTGCCAGCTGGGGGATGGGGAATTAGCCTTGGCTACCATCCTCTTTTGTCCGGTCGTGTTGGTCGAGTGGTTAAGAGATCCTGTACATCAGATGCATTGCTTCTGGCAGTATGGGTTCGAGTCACTTCTGGGGTGTGAGTTTTTAGTTGCATATATGCATGGAGACCGTTTAGGCTTGTTCTCATTTGTGCTCCTCATGTGTCCCCCAAAGAATGAGGTGATTTGATAAAATCCCATGCCCAAGATTACCAACAGAGTGCCGGCGGGATGATAGCGAATTAGCCTCAGTTACCATCATCTTTTGTCTGGTCAAGATGGTCGAGTGGATAACGTGTGCTGTACACACCAGTTGCGTTGCTCCTGGCAGTATGGGTTCGAGTCACTACTGGTGTGTGAGTTTTCAGTTGCATTTAGTCCTGGGGACCATTCAGGCTTGTTCGCATTTGTGTTCCTAACATGGGCCCTAAGAATGAGGTGATTTGATAAAATAATATGCCCAAGATTACCATCAGAATGCCAGCGGGATGATAGGGAATTAGCATCGGCTACCTTCATCTTTTGTTTGGACGTAATGGTTAAGTGGATAAGGTGTCTTATACACACCAGTTGCATTGTGCTCCTGGCAGTATGGTTTCGAGTCCCTTCTGGTGTGTGAGTTTTCAGTTGCATTTAGTCCTGGGGACCATTCAGGCTTGTTCGCATTTGTGTTCCTAACATGGGCCCTAAGAATGAGGTGATTTGATAAAATAATATGCCCAAGATTACCATCAGAATGCCAGCGGGATGATAGGGAATTAGCATCGGCTACCTTCATCTTTTGTTTGGACGTAATGGTTAAGTGGATAAGGTGTCTTATACACACCAGTTGCATTGTGCTCCTGGCAGTATGGTTTCGAGTTCCTTCTGGGGTTTGAGTTTTCAGTTGCATTTAGTCCTGGGGACCATTCAGGCTTGTTCGCATTTGTGTTCCTAACATGGGCCCTAAAAATGAGGTCATTTGATAAAATAATATGCCCAAGATTACCATCAGAATGCCAGCGGGATGATAGGGAATTAGCATCGGCTACCATCATCTTTTGTTTGGACGTAATGGTTGAGTGGATAAGGTGTCTTGTACACACCAGTTGCATTGTGCTCCTGGCAGTATGGTTTCGAGTTACTTCTGGGGTGTGAGTTTTCAGTTGCATATAGTCCTGGGGACCATTCAGGCTTGTTCGCATTTGTGTTCCTCACGTGTGACCCAAAAAATGAGGTGATTTGATAAAATGCTATGCTGAAGATTACCATCCGAGTGCCGGCGGGGAAGTGGTTCAAATAGCTTCGACTATCACTTCCTTATGTCCGGTCGTGATGGTCAAGCGGATTAAGGCATCCTGTTAATACCAGTTGCGTTGCTCCTGGCAGTATGGGTTCAAGTCACTTCTGGGGTGTGAGTTTTCAGTTGCATATAGTCCTGGGGACCATTCAGGCTTGTTCGCATTTGTGTTCCTCACGTGTGCCCCAAACAATGAGATGATTTTATAAAATGCTATACCCAAGATTACCATCCGAGTGCCGGCAGGGAAGTGGTTCAAATAGCTTTGGCTATCACTTCTTTATGTCCGGTCATGATGGTCAAGCGGATTAAGGCATCCTGTACATACCAGTTGCGTTGCTCCTGGCAGTATGGGTTCGAGTCACTACTGGGGTGTGAGTTTTCAGTTGCATATAGTCCTGGGGACCATTCAGGCTTGTTCGCATTTGTGTTCCTCATGTGTGCCCCAAAGAATGAGGTGATTTGATAAAATGCTATGCCCAAGATTACTATCCGAGTGCCGGCGGGGAAGTGGTTCAAATTGCTTTGGCTATCACTTTCTCATGTCCGGTCGTGATGGTCAAGTGGATTAAGGCATCCTGTACATACCAGTTGCGTTGCTCCTGGCAGTATGTGTTCGAGTCACTTCTGGGGTGTGAGTTTTCAGTTGCATATAGTCCTGGGTACCATTCAGGCTTGTTCGCGTTTGTGTTCCTAAAGTGTGCCCCAAAGAATGAGGTGATTTGATAAAATAATATTCCCAAGATTACCATCAGAGAGCCAGCGGGATGATAGGGAATTACCCTCGGCTACCATCATCTTTTGTTTGGGCGTAATTGTCGAGTGGATAAGGTGTCCTGTACACACCAGTTGCATTGTGCTCCTTGCAGTATGGGTTCGAGTCACTTCTGGGGTGTGAGTTTTCAGTTGCATATAGTCCTGGGGACCATTCAGGCTTGTTCGCATTTGTGTTCCTCATGTGTGCCCCAAAGAATGAGGTGATTTGATAAAATGCTATGCCCAAGATTACCATCCGAGTGCCGGCAGGGAAGTGGTTCAAATAGCTTTGACTATCACTTCCTTATGTCTGGTCGTGATGGTCAAGCGGATTAAGACATCCTGTACATACCAGTTGCGTTGCTCCTTTCAGTATGGGTTCGAGTCACTTCTGGGGTGTGAGTTTTCAGTTGCATATAGTCCTGGGGACCATTCAGGCTTGTTCGCATTTGTGTTCCTCACGTGTGCCCCAAAGAATGAGGTGATTTGATAAAATGCTATGCCGAAGATTACCATCTGAGTGCCGGCGGGGAAGTGGTTCAAATAGCTTCGGCTATCACTTCCTTATGTCTGGTCGTGATGGTCAAGCGGATTAAGGCATCCTGTACATACCCGTTGCATTTCTCCTGGCAGTATGGGTTCGAGTCAAATCTGGGGTGTGAGTTTTCAGTTGCATATAGTCCTGGGGACCATTTAGGCTTTTTTGCATATATACACATATTCATATACTAATTTTATAATTATTGGTAGCACGAATACAATTATTAACATTAATATAATATTGTTATTATATTAACTATCTATATCTATAAAATTTGTTGTCTGTCCGTTTTTGACGGTCTGTCTGAGTGTGTAGGCCACACATGTGTGGGCTGGCCTAAAGCAACACTTCAAGCTGCAACCTCCAATTACTAGTGTACCCCTGTAAGCTGTTTGTCTAACATCTAGTTTATACATATTAATTGGCCATTTAATTGTAAATTAGATAGATGACCGGTTATACCGCAGGCGATCCCACAAATCATGGTGACCCTCATAACATTAAATAACTAATTCAACTGAACGTGATATATCTGAGATATAATATTTGCAGTAGTTACATTGTGAAATTTTGGTAGAACTGTGGCGATCATCAAGTCCCAGACGACATAAACCGGTTGATACATGTGGGACAGCCACCATATTCCACGAGCTGCATACCTGCTTGATTAACTTAATGCCCTTTGTACTCATGTTGAAACCTTCTATTCAGATAAGGCCATTTGAGTATTTAAACAATACCAGTAGTTTAGTTTACTAATCATTATTACAATTTTCCTATCTACTGAGAATTAGCGTTAGATAAGCTACGACTGAATAACCCTCCCGAGATATGTGTAAAGGGTTACACCCAGCAGCAGTAGTCCAGAATTTTAATACAGCCCATTTTTCCTAATACAGTCTACTCGATATCAACAATTACTTCTAATGAATTTACCTGCTGGAAATTTCCCCACATATTTCATGGTCTACTTCGAACCGTATAGCCAAAGTGAAGCTATCCAATAAAAAACCAATGTATATAAATAAATTATAAACTATAGCAGTAAGTAGCCTGCAACAATTTACTAGCCTAACTTGACTAACCTCAGCTAACAATTAAAATTAATACTCAACTGCTAGGCAATACAGAAGCCTAAAGTATAAAGTGGAAATTGTGGGCCCACAGTCAATTACTCACAGAACTTGCCACTATTCCTGAAGTTGAGGTGAAAATATTTAGGTCACCAGGAGCTACAGGTCACAACTTCTACAATAATATAATATTAACGGCAGCATTAGAGTGGCCACATCATTTAACTATGACCTATCTAGGTGGCAATGACATACACCCATCTCGTAACGCAGCTGAGACAATTAATCACCGCAGGTGCATAATTAACTCCTTCAAGGCAAATAACTCAGCTGTAGTGTTTTCTCTAATAGAACTGTGCCAACCAACAGAAAATAATCGTTGGGGTGTTCCGAGTTTTATAAACGCCCTGCTAATTACGTAAATTATCCTCTCAGGAGAAGGGTACAGTTGGAAGCCACCAATATCCATTTAACAGCTCGACCATTTTGTGAAAATATTTCTCCAGAGTACACTTCTCACGTGACTCGAGAGCACATGAGACTGAGAAGTTAACACCATCAAGTACCATAGGAGGTTGTGGCGAGAAGGCCAAACAATATCTGTGTATATACTTCTCATATATAAATTATACAAAATAAACAAATTTTTGCACTCTTCCATTTCTGCACATTATTGTATTATATAAATTTCTTGCCAACCCTCCCTCAATTTCTTGAGGGAGCCGGTCGGCCGAGTGGACAGCACGCGGGACTTGCGATCCTGTGGTCCTGGGTTCGATCCCAAGCGCCGGCTAGAAACAATGGGCAGAGTTTCTTTCACCCTATGCCCCTGTTACCTAGCAGTAAAATAGGTACCTGGGTGTTAGTCAGCTGTCATGGGCTGCTTCCTGGGGGTGGAGGCCTGGTTGAGGACCGGGCCGTGGGGACACTAAAAAAGCCCCGAAATCAACTCAAGATAACCCTTAGATGTGGGTAGGACAACGATAGGCTAGAGCTGAACTAAACAATACAAAACCTAGCCTAATCCATTTATATGTGCTGACGCAGCAAGGGTGGGATTACCAATTAGCCAGTGTTGTACTAAGGAATGTACAACTTAGCAACCATTTAATGTATTGTGCAGACCCGCAATAGGGTAATAATTATTAACTACACAAATTAATGAATTCGTGTTTTTTATATATTTACCATTCTTACATTATTTCCATATTATTTCATCTTTGAGTGTTACAAAGTGTCACTCCTCCATCCAAAGGCGATAATGAAGGGCTAACCTGAGGAACATCCTGTAGTGATACTGAGTACCACTCAAATCTTGTATAATTAACATTTTACTTTGTGTGCCAACTTCTACGTGAGGTAGGATAAAATAGCCTAGTTGCAGGAAATTAAAACCCTAGTCTACTAATAATGGTATCGGTATAGCCTCTATGAGCAAGTACCCACAGCCAACATAGCTATTCTTGAAAGTGTTTAAAGCTTAAACACGCAGCCAATATGGCTACTCCAGAAAGGGTAAAAAGATCCTTCATAGTCCTTAAAGTCCACTTGAAAAGACTACTTAACAAATGTGAGCATTTGTTACAAGGATCTCCAGATGATTATAACCACCTGGAAATCTTCCTAAGAGTTGCTGATGGCAAATTCGAACAAGTAAAAGCAATGATCGGGTCATACATAGGTGCATTCAATGAAAGTGACACTGACCCTGACGAAACTGAGCAAATC
Organism: Procambarus clarkii; assembly: GCF_040958095.1. Taxonomy (NCBI): domain Eukaryota; kingdom Metazoa; phylum Arthropoda; class Malacostraca; order Decapoda; family Cambaridae; genus Procambarus; species Procambarus clarkii. The sequence continues at coordinate 46,834,342 of NC_091165.1, read as the reverse complement.
ATAGCAGAATTAGCTATATACGAAGATGACACACAAGAAAAGTTCCATCCTCTACTCAACTTACTAAGAAAACATAAGGTACCACTTAACACAACCAATGTGTCTCAACCCAGTACAGCTCAGTCAGAGGTAAGATTAGCGCCTCTGGACTTACCAATCTTTGCTGGACTGGATGAAGAAAATTGGGACATATTTTGGATGTCTTTTAATGCTCAGGTACATTCTAAAGCATCCATTTCAAAGGTGACAAAGGTCACGTACCTTCAATTCTTCCTCAAAAGAGAAGCTAAGAAGGTTAAAGCTAATCTGTCTCTTGATAATGACACATATGATATAGCTATACAGTTGTTGGAAAGTAATTACCACAACAAAGAATTAAGTATAACTAACATTTTTTTTTCTCCAATTAATGGATTTAAATCCTCCTAGCAAGTCCGGTCTAAACTCGATTATGGTTGCCCTGCATACTCTTCTGCTTCTCTTTCTACTCTTTGCCGTCCTGATGTTTTGCACCATACTGGGTTGCGTCTCAGCTCTGGTGCCTTTCGTTCGACTCCCGTCCTCAGTTTGTATGTTGACAATGGCTTCCTCTCTCTCCAGGACCGCCGTGATCGCTATTGTCTTCGCTATCTTGCGCGGTCCTTACAACATCCTTCCTCTCGCCTCTGTCTTGCTTTAACTTTTACCCCTCCTGTGGTTCCTGTTCCTCTTCATCGCCTCCCTATTTCTGTCCGGTTATCTCACTTACAAGATTCTCTTATTTTTCGTATTTCTAATGTTTCTCCTCGTATTGTTCCTTCCTTGCCTCTGTGGAGAGTCCTCCTTCCTAAGTTTTGTACGTCCTTGACTCGCATCACTAAGGCTTTTACCCCTCCTACGGTTCTGAAACGCCTTTCCTTGAGCACTTTTCTTCGCATTCCCACTCTATTTCCATCTTCACCGAAGGGTCAAAGTCTGCTGACTTTGTGGGCTACTCTTGTTTTTCCTGACCGCTCTTATATGTGTCGCCTCCCTTCGGAGGCTAGCGTCTTCACAGCAGAACTTTATGCTATTCTCCATGCTCTCCGTCTCTTGCTTTCTCATTGTCATTCCTCCTTTGTGGTTGTAGTTGACTCTCATAGTGCCCTCATGGCTCTTGGGTCCTATAATCCGGTCCATCTAATAGTCATCGAGATTCAACATTGGCTGTTTCTTATTTCTAGAAAATTTAAAATAGTAGAGTTTTGCTGGGTTCCCAGCCATATTGGTGTTTCTTTAAATGAGCGTGCAGATGCTGCAGCTAGGGAAGATATCCGTTCTTGTACCATCTCCCGTAAAGGTATTCCTTGTTCTGATTTTTATCCTGTTATTCATTCCTCCATCCTTGCCCGTTGGCAGGGTTGTTGGTCTTCTGTAATTGGTAACAAGCTGCGTACTCTCAAACGTAGTGTGTCCTCATGGCCTTCCTCCTACCACCGTAACCGGTGTTGGGAAGCTGCTTTAGCAAGGCTGCGGATTGGCCATACTCGCTTAACTTCACTTAATGGAGCTCCGCCCTGCTCCTTACTGTTCAAATTGTGTTGTCCCTTTTACAGTTGTGCATGTCGTTGTTGAATGTCCTGACTTCCCGGACGAGTGTGTGTTTTGCTTTCCGACCGTCCCTCGCGGTCACTTGTCCCTCGATAGAATTCTTGGTGATTCGGATACTTTTGATATTGTTCGCCTTATGCGTTTCTGTTCTCGTATTGGCATTCTTGGTGATATTTAGCGCCCTTCGATTATTTCGCACTTTAATGGTGCTACATAGCCTTTCCGGTTTGGTGCCTTCTTTTGATAATTACCTTACCTTACCTCCTCCTAGCAATAGAACAGACTCTCTTCAAGACTTTAGGTTAGAAGTGGAGTCTCTTGTGAAAGCCCTCAGCATAATGGGAAATGTACAGGCTTCCGAATGGTCATTAAAATTGTTCATCCTGAGGAAATTTCCTCAGGATATTTAAGCAGAAATCTGCTCACATTACAAAACTGAAATCCTTTCCCTTCACAAGATTTTTGAGAGATTGAGAATAACTGTCAACCGGCTGAAAGCCCATAACAGAGTAAAATCAAACAGACAGGTCAATATTCACTGATAAATCAGTGAAACCAATAGGTACCATAAACCTGTCCTATAAACATAATGCATCCACTTCCACTCCAAAGTGGAAGAATGGCAATGGAGGTAAATGCATGGTAAATCCCTCCAGACCTGTAGTCACTGAAACACCTAAGGCCATTACTCCGAAGACTACGAAGGGATGGGAGAGACTGTTTGTTCTGCCAAGGAAAACATTCATTTACCAATGTACAACATACAAAGAACATACAACCAGAACAAGAATTACTCTGAATGTACAACCAGAACAAGAACTGCCCTGAACCTACAACCAGAACATCAACTACCCTGAACATACAACCAGAACAAAAATTACCCTGAACGTACAACCAGAACAAAGCGTCTTAAGGGGCTGCTCAAATGCACCAGATGCTTAAAACCACATAACCTCAGTGCCTGTGCAACACAACTACGCACATGCAACAGGTGCCATAAGGGTCGACACCATGTGGTACCATGGTGACCACACATTGGTCACAAAACCCCAATTGAAAGAAGAAACTTCTACCACAGTGTAGTAATGCAAAGTACGACAGGAAATAAATGTACTCACTACAAGGACTGATATCAATGCAACCTTACCCAGTGCTCAATTGCATCTAACAAATAAAAGGTCCAAGATCACTACACGTGGTCTATTTGATCAATGGTCACAGAAGATGTTTGTCACTCAGAAAGTGGCAGATGCCTTAAGACTCAAACCCTTGCATAAAATAAAATTGAACATCTCAGGGTTTCTAACAAACACAGGATCCCAAGAATACAAAGTAGTAAGACCACTAAGACACCTTGGAGGCTATGCCCGACCAGTTCAGGTTGGGCATAAAATTCTTTCATGGTGGATAAAATCCCATCTGACCTATATGTTCATGGCCTAGGGAGAACAGCCAAATTCCTTCATAGTAAGGGAATTAAGTTAGCTGACAATAAGATCTCGTCTGATCACCTCACCAATATCAGTATACATGTAGGTGCAGACTATTATTATAAATTCATGACTGTTTGCACTATACCACTGGGAATGAACCTGTTACTGTCTGCAGAAGGCATATTGCTCACTGGCCCAGTATTGGGTTAAAGGCAGCCCACACCGGTAGACAGGAAACAAGTCAATCCAATGATGGTTGCGTGACTAGGCTCAGAGCATTCACCACTCAAGGTCAGAGACATGTCCGAGGATGAGCTTGATCCCCCTGTACATAAATTATGGGATCTAGCTATCTTAGGCATTGTCCCTGAACAATCCAGTCCAGGTGATGCCTGGACCTTGCAACAATATCTGGTTCAGTTATTTATAAAGAAAATCAATACTGGGGTCAGACTACATGGAAGTTGGATCATGAACAACTTCCTGTGAACCATTTCATGGCAGTAAGTCAATTAAAATCCCAGGTGTTGTGCTTAAATGGGCATCCTGATAAAATTAAAACTGTACCATGAATTAATTGAACAACAACATGAAAATAAATTTATTGAAATTGTTGAGAATGATGCCCCTAAGAAGGGACACTATTTACCACGTCATGCAGTACTTAAGGATTCAGTTACCACACCTATAAGGATCATGTTTAAATGTAGTGCTAAAGGAAAACAAAATAGTGTCTCATTAAAGGATTGCTTCCAAACAGGTCAGAGCCTGACTCAAAGGCTCTATGATGTGCTGTTAAGGTTTTGTATTGGGACCTATGCCTACACGGCCAACATAAGTAAGGCATTCCTTATGGAAGGTCTTCAAGATGAAGACCGAATTTACACAAAGTTCCTCTGGATTAAGGATCCCTGTGATCCCCACAGTGAAATAGTCATGTACAGATTTGCATCAGTTTTGTTTAGTGCTATTCTCCACCGCGTCTGTTTCAAGCAACCATAGATACACACTTGAAGAAGTCCCATAGTCCAAACAAGACTGAGTTTAGCAGTAATCTGTATGTGGATAGTTTCCACATAACATCCAGAACACGGTGGGTTCTACGAACGAATGATTGGTATGGTGAAGTGTTGTCTAAGGAAGGCCCTACACCGCCAAAATAGGCTATACAAACTCCAAAACGTTGTCACGGATATAGAACTTGCATCAACAACCGGCCACTGACCTACTTCTTTGACGATATCAGAGCGGGAACCATTGAGTCCCTCCCATTTGATGTAATGGGGGACTTCTTAGTCCTCTCATATTTCTATCGGATTAGGACCCAGAAGATCCTTCATATGGATCCTAATTTCGAGGGGGAGTATCTGTGCATCTCAATACTAAACAGTGAACTGCAACCCGAGTTTCTCTCCCTCGGAATTATGTCGAAATTTTCCGACACCCCGCAATTACTAACCCCTGATATAATAAACTACATTCATTGTGTCAGAAAACTAACCATACTAACTATATTCATTTTCCAGTGAGGGAAGATCTAGAAGTTCCATGGAAAGAATGGAGGAGTGTTACGTCAGCCAACAAATGGCAACGTGACTATCATTTCTCCCAAGTTCTTAATTCTTCCAGTCCACTATTTAATTGTACTTTGAAAGTATTATATTAAACTGGATTCAAATAAAATCTTAAATAGAACTAAGTAACTTTCTCCCTGAGGCAAAATATACCCGACATGACTAGTCGAGTCAATTGGAAATGAAATAGTCACGCCATAAACTTTTTATACATTAAATATAATTTACTTTGTTGGAAACGTCCAGTCCAGCATTACAAACAGTAAAATAACTGTTTTCTGTGATTGGAACTGATAAAATAATGCGTAAAATAACGCCTCACTGTCCTCGTTAATAAATGGGCAGAAATTAGTGGCGTGACTATTAACGTGTCTAGGCCCAGAGAAGGAAGAGAAGCCACTGTTGATCTAGTACAGGCCTTGTTAGGACGTAAACTTAGAAACCACGCTTATGTTTGACATCCCTGCCGTTACAGTGCCCAACAGCAGCTGCGACCTCCAGTTATTAGTGTACCCTGAACTCGGTTTGTCTAACATCAAGTTTATACATATTAATTGGCCTTTTAATTGTAAATTAGATAGATGACCGGTTATACTGCAGGTGATCCCACAAGTCATAGTGAACCTCTTTACATTAAATAACTAATTCTACTGAACGTGATATATCTGTGATATAATATTTGGAGTAGTTACATTGTGAAATTTTGGCAGAACTGTGGAGATCATCAAGGACCTAGACGACATTAACCAGTCGATACATGTGGGACAGCCACCATAGGCCACGAGCTGCATACCAGCTTGATTAACTCGATGCCCTTTGTACTCATGTTGAAACCTTCTATACAGATAAGGTCATTTGAGTATTTAAATAATACCAGCAGTTTAGTTTACTAAATATTACAATTTTCTTATCTATCGAGAATTAGTGATAGATAGGTTGCAACTGAATAACCCCCCAAGATATGTGTAAAGGGGTATCACACAACAATAGTCCAGAATTTTAATAGTCAAATTTTTCCTAATACAGTCCACTCGATATCATCAAGTACTTTTAATGCATTTACCTGCCGGGAAATTCCTCACACTATAATACTTGGCCTTTTAGGCCACACGTGTGTTGGCTGGCCTCAATCAGTACTACAAGTTTATAATAACATAGCATGGCCTTGTAGGCCACACATGTGTGGGTTGGCCTCAACCAGTACTACAAGTTGATACATAGTATGGTCTTATTGGCCACACATGTGTGAGCTGGCCTCAACCAACACTACAGGTTGATACATAGCATGGCCTTATAGGCCACCCATGTGTGAGATGGCTTCAACCAACACTACAAGTTGATATATCGCGTGCTGTTCTGTTCGTGGAGTGTTATCGAGCACTAAAGTGTTAGTCTCATAGGCCAGCAGGGCCGTTTCCAGTGCCACACATTAAGAACTATCGGCATCCAAAGCGAACCCCCTCTTTGCTCTTTTTTTAAAGACTGAAATCCCTTATGTGATTTTCGTAGTTATTTTGCAGTGTATTCAATACTTTGTATTATATACATGCAATTTTTAGAGAGGGGGGGGGGGGCAGGAGATAGGGAGAGGCGGGATGTTACAAGATTGGTGGGGAGAAAGGTGGAGTCAGTGGGAGAAGAGTGGGGGAAAGAGGTGGAGACAGTGAGAAAGGGGTGGGGGAAGAGGTAGAGATAGTGGAGGAGGGATGGGGGAGAAAGGTGAAGACAGTGGGAGAGAGTTGGGGGAAAAAGGTGGAGACAGTGGGAGAGGGTTACGGAGACAGGTGGAAACAGTGGGAGAGGGGTGGGGAAAGAGGTACAGTGGGAGAGGGGTAGGGGAAAGAGGTGGAGACAGTGGGAGAGGGTAGGAGAAATGTGTAGTAGGGACAATTTGGGAGAGAGGGAGAAGAAGAGTGGAGAGAAGGGGAGAAAGTTAATAAGGGAAGAGATATAGGAGATTGGGAGATTGAAAAGAGAGGGAAGAGAGAACGGGAACGGATAAAGGGAGAAGGATATTGAGACTCCGAGCAAAGCTGGGTAACACAACAAGTTATGAATTTCATAACATTATTATTTAGTATTTACTGGTTAATACAGTTAATAGTATTTCCTTTTATACACAGAGTTAATATAACTTTCTTGCAGTATCTGGCAACACCGCCTTCATTCTTCAGGACGCACGCGCAACATCAGGTGAGGCCTTAATATTTGTAACTTCTAATGCTTTACAAATACATAATGATACCCATTACTTTTCCCATTAACATTTCTCATTCATTATTATTCCTAAACGAGCTATGAACATTATATCACATGTGACTCTTATGAAAGTACTTAGGTGGCTGCATTACTGACATCACGTGCACTTAGTTGGCTGTGTATTGTTCACTGACATCACGTGCACTTAGTTCGCTGTGTTTTGTTTACTGAGAGCAAGTGCACTTAGTATCTGTTTTTTGTTAATTGAGAGCAAGTGCACTTAATTTGCTGTGTTTTGTTCATTGACAACAAGTGTTTTGTTCACTGAGAGCAAGTGCACTTAGTTGGCTGCGTTTTGATCACTAACAGCAAATGCACTTAGTTGACTGTGTTTTGAGCACTGCAAGAAAGTGCACTTAGTTGGCAGTGTTGTGTGCATTTAGTTTGATGTGTTTTCTACACTGACCGCAAGAGCACTTCGTTGTCGGCTGTGTTTTGTTCACTGACAGCAAGTACACAGGGTTGCTGTATTTTGTTCACTGAATGAAAGTGCAGTTCGTTGGATGCGGGTTGTTCACTGACAGCAAGTGCACTTAGTTGCCCATGTTTTGTTCAATGGCAGAAAGTTCAATTAGTTGGCAGTGTTTTGTTCTTTGACAATCAGTGCACTAAGTTGTCTGTGATTTGTTCACTCACAGAGAGTATACTTAATTGACTGTGTTCCGTTCACTGATAGCAAGTGCACTTAGTAGGCTGTGTTTTGTTCAGTGTAAAGAAGAACACTAAGTAAGCTATGTTTCATGACTGACAGAAGTACACTCAGCTCCCTGTGTTTTGTTCACTGATAATAAGTGCACTTAGTTCGATGTGTTATGTTTAGTCAATGTGTGTTCACTTTGTTGCTTGTGATTTGTGCTCCATAACCTAAGAACGCTCAGGTTATGGAGATATGACTCATTAAGCTGGGTCAGGAAAAATAAGGGGGTAGGACACCATCACATTGCGTACAAGCGAACAGAGACCCCAACAACTTCCTGATAAAAAAAGCCGACCTCGGCAACGACACGTCCGCTACTGTCGGTCGACCAGCAATGGACACTGGAGAGCTTGAACTTACATAGGGGATCACCCTGTACGCTTCTTGATCTTAGAGAGGGGTTCAGCACCCACTTTATTTATGGGTGCGGATCCTAAACTGGCCTCGTTGTCTTGAATAAACACCTACTCGAGCCGCTGTGACACCCCACTGTTTCCTTGTTTGGGATGATCAAAACCCCTAAGTGAATTAATTGTACACTGTCACCCGGTCTGCAACCGTGACCCCCCCCCCCCATATATATATGTATATGTATATATATATATATATATATATATATATATATATATATATATATATATATATATATATATATATATATATATATATATATATATATATATATATATATATATATATATGTATATGTATATGTATATGTATATGTATATGTATATGTATATATATATATATATATATATATATATATATATATATATATATATATATAACTGAAAACTCACACCCCAGAAGTGACTCGAACCCATACTCCCACAACTGGTATGTACAGGGACGCCTTAATCCGCTTGACCATCACGATCCGGTCGTGATGGTCAAGCGGATTAAGGCGTCCCTGTACATACCAGTTGTGGGAGTATGGGTTCGAGTCACTTCTGGGGTGTGAGTTTTCAGTTGTATATAGTCCTGGGGACCATTCAGGCTTGTTTGCATATATATATATATATATATATATATATATATATATATATATATATATATATATATATTAGTATATTTTGGTAGCAGTCTTTCCTGTAGACATATATTATTAAATATGACCGAAAAAGTAAGATTAATAATTCTAACACGAATTTTCTCAATCTTTCGTACATTACGCTTCACTGTTGGAGGTAAATCAAAAATCAATTCTCCAAAATTCATTTTTATTTCTAGTCTGACGCGACACGGGCGCGTTTCGTAAAACTTATTACATTTTCAAAGACTTTAGTTCACAAATACACAGCTGATTAGAACTTACGTATCTCCAATTTTATATCTACATTTGAGTGAGGTGGGAGGGGTGATGTGGCATTAACACAAGACAGAACAAGAGGGGATATTAATAGGGTATTAAAAGTATCAACACAAGACAGAACACAAACAATGGGTATTGAATAGAAGTGTTTGTAGAAAGCCTATTGGTCCATATTTCTTGATGCTTCTATATTGGAGCGGAGTCTTGAGGTGGGTAGAATATAGTTGTGCAATAATTGGCTGTTGATTGCTGGTGTTGACTTCTTGATGTGTAATGCCTCGCAAACGTCAAGCCGCCTGCTATCGCTGTATCTATCGATGATTTCTGTGTTGTTTACTAGGATTTCTCTGGCGATGGTTTGGTTGTGGGAAGAGATTATATGTTCCTTAATGGAGCCCTGTTGCTTATGCATCGTTAAACGCCTAGAAAGAGATGTTGTTGTCTTGCCTATATACTGGGATTTTTGGAGCTTACAGTCCCCAAGTGGGCATTTGAAGGCATAGACGACGTTAGTCTCTTTTAAAGCGTTCTGTTTTGTGTCTGGAGAGTTTCTCATGAGAAGGCTGGCCGTTTTTCTGGTTTTATAGTAAATCGTCAGTTGTATCCTCTGATTTTTGTCTGTAGGGATAACGTTTCTATTAACAATATCTTTCAGGACCCTTTCCTCCGGGTTATGAGCTGTGGAAAAGAAGTTCCTGTAAAATAGTCTAATAGGGGGTATAGGTGTTGTGTTAGTTGTCTCTTCATTAGGCAAATTTGGTCTTGCACAGTAGGCTGAGAAGTGCGTTCTGGCTACTAGGTACGACATATATATATATATACATATATATATACATATATATATATATATATATATATATATATATATATATATATATATATATATATATATATATATATATATATATATATATATATATATATATATTTTGTGACGATAATCTCCTTCAAGAGATTGAGCCTGCTCTTCCCTCCACAATTACGTCGTTGCAATTATATAAAACTACTATGGAAGAAATGTCCAACAACGACAACATCATCTCCAAGGTTTGCCAGAGCACAAAACGTTGCAGCCAGAGACACCTCTTCAGACTCAAACCGCCAAACTACCTGTTGATCGCTACCGGCTCCGCTGATTGGTCGCCGGCCGGGCTGCAACTGCACTCCACCCCCCCCATACTACTTGATGTCTGGGGTCGCCACGACCTCAGACCTCAGAATATTTAGTGCTTCCACGGTTACCACTCCTCCCGGCAAGACGTTAGCGTGTACTGAGAGAGGTGGTAGCTTAAAGCCAATATTCCAGCACCTTCCCTTTAATTTTGTGTTGCACTTCTTGTTATTTTATCTTAACGTAACTTTTCATTGTGTCATTTAATTATTCATTTAATTAATATATATATATATATATACATATATATATACATATATATATATATATATATATATATATATATATATATATATATATATATATATATATATATATATATATATATATATTCATATATATATATATATACATATATATATACACATATATATATATATATATATATATATATATATATATATATTCATATATATATACATATATATATATACACATATATATATATATATATATATATATATATACATATATATATACACATATATATATATATATATATATATATTCATATATATATATACATATATATATATACACATATATATATATATATATATATATATATATATATATATATATATATATATATATATATATACATATATATATATATATATATGTCGTACCTAGTAGCCAGAATGCTACTTTTTAAGGAAATTCCTGTTTCATTTTCCTCCGTGGTCTGACATTGTCATATATATATATATATATATATATATATATATATATATATATATATATATATATATATATATATATATATATATATATATATGTCTTACCTAGTAGCCAGAACGCACTTATCAGCCTACAATGCAAGGCACGATTTGCCTAATAAGCCAAGTTTTCATGAATTAATATGTTTTCTCTAGTTTTTTTCTTACGAAATGATAAAGCTACCCATTTCATTATGTATGAGGTCAATTTTTTTTTAATGGAGTTAAAATTAACGTAGATATATGACCGAACCTAACCAACCCTACCTAACCTAACCTAACCTATCTTCATAGGTTCGGTTAGGTAGCAGAAAAAGTTAGGTTAGGTTAGGTTAGGTAGGTTAGGTAGTCGAAAAAACATTAATTCATGAAAACTTGGCTTATTAGGCAAATCGGGCCTTGAATAGTAGGCTGATAAGTACGTTCTGGCTATTAGGTACGACATATATATATATATATATATATATATATATATATATATATATATATATATATATATATATATATATATATATATATATATATATATATATATATATATATATACATATACATATATATATATATATATATATATATATATATATATATATATATATATATATATATATATATATATATATATATACACACATATATATATATATACATATATAAATATATACATATATATTATTAAATATGACCGAAAAAGTAAGATTAATAATTCTAACACGAATTTTCTCAATCTTTCGTACATTTCTTTTCACTGTTGGAGGTAAATCAAAAATCAATTCTCCAAAATTCATTTTTATTTCTAGTCTGACGCGACACGTGCGCGTTTCGTAAAACTTATTACATTTTCAAAGACTTTAGTTCACAAATACACAACTGAATAGAACTGATTGATTGATGAAGATTAAGCCACCCAAAAGGTGGCACGGGCATGAATAGCCCGTAAGTGGTGTCCCTTTTAAGCCATTACCAGTATCAAGAGCTTATACTGGAGATCTGTGGAGGTGCGAATGCACCCTGCATGACGGGAGATGTCTCCCTTATGAATGTGTTAAGATGAAGATGAAGCAACCCAAAAGGTGGCACGGGCATAAATAGCCCGTAAGTGGTGGCAGTTTTAAGCCATTACCAGTATCAAGAGCTGATACTGGAGATCTGTGGAAGTGCGAATGCACCCTGCATGACGGGAGATGTCTCCCTTATGAATGTGTTAAGATGAAGATGAAGCAACCCAAAAGGTGGCACGGGCATAAATAGCCCGTAAGTGGTGGCCATTTTAAGCCATTACCAGTATCAAGAGCTGATACTGGAGATCTGTGGAGGTGTGAATACAACCTGCATGACGGGAGATGTCTCCCTTGTGAATGTGTTAAGATGAAGATGAAGCCACCCAAAGGGTGGCACGGGCATAAATAGTCCGTAAGTGTTGGCCATTTTAAGCCATTACCAGTATCAGGAGCTGATACTGGAGATCTGTGGAGGTGCGAATGCACCCTGCATGACGGGAAATGTCTCCCTTGTGAATGTGTTAAGATGAAGATGAAGCCACCCAAAAGGTGGCACAGGCATGAATAGCTCGTAAGTGGTTGCCCTTTTGAGCCATCACCAGTATTAATAGATGATACTGGAGATCTGTGGAGGGTGCAACTGCACCCTGCGTGACGGGAGATGTCTCCCGGACCAAATGGTGTGAATAGAACTTACGCATCTCCGATTTTATATCTACATTTGAGTGAGGTGGAAGGGGTGATGTGGCATTAACACAAGACAGAACAAGATGTGGCATTAATAGGGTATTAATTTCATCAACACAAGACAGAACAAAAGGTGGTATTAATAGGGTATTAATTTCATCAACACAAGACAGATCACGAAACAATGGATATTGAATAAAGTGTTTGTAGAAAGCCTATTGGTCCATATTTCTTGATGCTTCTAGATTGGAGTGGAGTCTTGAGGTGGGTAGAATATAGTTGTGCAATAATTGGCTGTTGATTGCTGGTGTTGACTTCTTGATGTGTAGTGCCTCGCAAACGTCAAGCCGCCTGCTATCGCTGTATCTATCGATGATTTCTGTGTTGTTTACTAGGATTTCTCTGGCGATGGTTTGGTTGTGGGAAGAGATTATATGTTCCTTAATGGAGCCCTGTTGCTTATGCATCGTTAAACGCCTAGAAAGAGATGTTGTCTTGCCTATATACTGGGTTTTTTGGAGCTTACAGTCCTTAAGAGGGCATTTGAAGGCATAGACGACGTTAGTCTCTTTTAAAGCGTTCTGTTTTGTGTCTGGAGAGTTTCTCATGAGTAGGCTGGCCGTTTTTCTGGTTTTATAGTAAATCGTCAGTTGTATCCTCTGATTTTTGTCTGTAGGGATAACGTTTCTATTAACAATATCTTTCAGGACCCTTTCCTCCATTTTATGAGCTGTGGAAAAGAAGTTCCTGTAAAATAGTCTAATAGGGGGTATAGGTGTTGTGTTAGTTGTCTCTTCAGAGGTTGCATGGCTTTTCACTTTCCTTCTTATGATGTCTTCGACGAAACCATTGGAGAAGCCGTTATTGACTAGGACCTGCCTTACCCTACAGAGTTCTTCGTCGACTTGCTTCCATTCTGAGCTGTGGCTGAGAGCACGGTCGACATATGCGTTAACAACACTCCTCTTGTACCTGTCTGGGCAGTCGCTGTTGGCATTTAGGCACATTCCTATGTTTGTATATGCATATATATATATATATATATATATATATATATATATATATATATATATATATATATATATATATATATATATATATATATATATATATATATATATATATATATATTTATATTGTGACGGTAGAGCGTTGGTGTTCGGCTGTTTCAAAAGCTGGGGGCAGGGCCTCGTCACATAACAAAAAAAAAAGAGAAGTTTGTCCTTTCGTCTGTGGTAAGGTAATGGGAAGACACACAAAACACAAGTATATAAACAATGAAATTTTATTTACACTAGAAAACAAGACATGAATAGAGACAATCTCATAAAATTCATCACTGGTCAACAAACAAAATAACATGAATAATAACTGGCAATGAAAAGTTACTCTAAGACCAGAATGTAAATTATAGTGATAGCAATATAAATCAATAAGTGAGGTGCTGGAATTCTGGCTTCAAGCTGCCACCTCCCTTAGTACACGAAAGCCAAGGCTTAGTCTACTAGCGAGAGATGTCAACTCCAAGGAGCACAGAGATATTCTGATGAGTACGGCATGCTGCTGCCCAGACGACGACTCTTGGTGGTGGCGTGAGTGCAGGTGCGGCGAGACACCAGCCAATCAGCAACAGGCAGGCGGGGTATGAGCAGTTTGCTGGTTACAGCGGCTGTAGCCGGTGTCGGGGTGCATGGTACGATTTGCTTCCTGGGCAAAACGTTTGGCGATACTGGTGGACGTATCTTCTATATAGTATCTTGTACTTGAATGACGTAATGATGTAGGGAAGAGCAGGCTCAATCTCTCTTGAAAGAGATTATCGTCACAATATATATTTCTGGGGAACCTCACAAGGACAGGAGCAAAGACCAGTTGTTAACAAACATATAATACATGAAATATACATAACAAAACAATATATATATATATATATATATATATATATATATATATATATATATATATATATATATATATATATGTCGTACCTAGTAGCCAGAACGCACTTATCAGCCTACTATGCAAGGCCCGATTTGCCTAATAAGCCAAGTTTTCATGAATTAATGATTTTTCGACTACCTAACCTACCTAACCTAACCTAACCTAACGTTTTCTGCTACCTAACCTAACCTAACCTATAAAGATAGGTTAGGTTAGGTTAGGTAGGGTTGGTTAGGTTCGGTCATATATCTACGTTAATTTTAACTCCAATAAAATAAAATTGACCTCATACATGATGAAATGGATAGCTTTATCATTTCATAAGAAAAAAATTAGAGAAAATATATTAATTCAGGAAAACTTGGCTTATTAGGCAAATCGGGCCTTGAATAGTAGGCTGATAAGTGCGTTCTGGCTACTAGGTACGACATATATATATATATATATATATATATATATATATATATATATATATATATATATATATATATATATATATATATATATATATATATATGTCGTACCTAGTAGCCAGAATGCACTTTTCAGCCTACTATGCAAGTCCCGATTTTCCTAATAAGCCAAGTTTTCATGAATTAATTGTTTTTTGACTACCTAACCTACCTAACCTAACCTAACCTATCTTTTTCAGCTACCTAACCCAACCTTACCTATAAAGATAGGTTAGGTTAGGTTAGGTAGGGTTGGTTAGGTTCGGTCATATATCTACGTTAATTTTAACTCCAATAAAAACAAATTGACCTCATACATAATGAAATGGGTAGATCTATCATTTCATAAGAAAAAAATTAGAAAAAATATATTAATTCGTGAAAACTTGGCTTATTAGGCAAATTGGGCCTTGCATAGTAGGCTGAGAAGTGCGTTCTGGCTACTAGGTACGACATATATATATATATATATATATATATATATATATATATATATATATATATATATATATATATATATATATATATATATATATATATATATATATGTCGTACCTAATAGCCAGAACGCACTTCTCAGCCTACTATTCAAGGCCCGATTTGCCTAATAAGCCAAGTTTTCATGAATTAATGTTTTTTCGTCTACCTAACCTACCTAACCTAACCTAACCTAGCTTTTTTTGGCTACCTAACCTAACCTTACCTATAAATATAGGTTAGGTTAGGTTAGGTAGGGTTGGTTAGGTTCGGTCATATATCTACGTTAATTTTAACTCCAATAAAAAAAAATTGACCTCATACATAGAGAAAAGGGTTGCTTTATCATTTCATAAGAAAAAAATTATAGTAAATATATTAATTCAGGAAAACTTGGCTTATTAGGCAAATCGGTCCATGAATAGTAGGCTGAGAAGTGAGTTCTGGCTACTAGGTACGACATATATATATATATATATATATATATATATATATATATATATATATATATATATATATATATATATATATATATATTACATATATGCGAATAAGCCTGAATGGTCCCCAGGACTATATGCAACTGAACACTGAAAACTAAGTGCACTTGTTGTCAGTGAACAAAACTCAGCAAACTACTGGTAATCCTCACTTACTGTTTGCCTACAGGGTACTCGCATTTCTTCCATTATTTTATTATTATTTGTCTGTGTACAATACTAATCAAACTATCAACAACATTTAGAGACATGCACTCTACATATATTGTGTAAGTTTCATGTAAATTGAATAAAAAATGAAAAAGTTATTTGAACGTTTATGTCAATTGAAAAAACACAAGCAAATAATAAAGTCTAAGGTTCTAAAATCTGTGGCTGAGGTTGACGTCAACCAATTTTCCCAAAAATTGGCACACTTACAGATAGGCTTACGTGCAGGCAGGTGAATAAGTTTCATACAAATCGTCCAATAAAAGAAAAAAAGAAAAAAAGAAAAAAAAAATCATTTTTTTTTTAAATTAAACTAATTATAATATTTGTTTAATATATGCTATTGTGATAGCAAAGAGTCATAGCTATGATTTCAGTTGACACTTTTGTGTGATAATCGTTTTTGACCATTTTGGAATAATTTTGACACCTACTTCAATATTTTGTTTCTCCCTTCCTATTTATGCTACGATGCTGAAGCTTGGATAGATGTAACACATACAACTTGTCAAAAAACTTTGAGTGAAATCGAACGAGTTTTCATTTATTGCATTTTTGGGGCAAATTGGAACCTAATGCGTTGTCTAAAAATATTAATCCAGAAGACTGGTGAACTAGAAGTATTTACAGCCAGCACTACCACCAGCACAGGACGACAGTTGAGAGCAGACGACGAGTTAACACTTTGTAGGCAGTGATGACTCCCAGAGGACACAGATGAGACTGCTTCAGTAGGTGCAGGCGGGTCTATACCCCTGCTGGTGACGTCACCTCTTGTGTACATGACATCGGTAACGAGCGGCTGACGGTATAACAGCTAATTAGAGGCGGCAACTGCTCATTACCGGCTGCACAACAGCTAGGTACAGGCGGTAACTGCTAGTTGGCGGCTGCACAACAGCTAGTTACAGGCGGTAACTGCTAGTTGGCGGCTGCACAACAGCTAGTTACAGGCGGTAATTGCTAGTTAGTGGCTGCAAACTGTTTACCAGCAAGCGTACCTGGCACTGGTACCTAGTTCGGGATGGTGGTACATGGTACCAGCAATTAGAGAGGTGGGTCAAGGGAACTATTGGTCGAACCACGCTAGTGCATCACTAGTTTCACCTGCGAAGATGCTGCTTTTTTATTTATATATGCAGTACTGAGGTTATTTCTTAAAACTGAATTGTGTTCAGGACTACAATAATCTTGATAGATAGTAATCAAGCTTGTTGAGACCTAATGACTCAAGGGAATGACTGGCCTTAATGATTATTTTTTTTAAATCACACTAAACCAGTTTTTGAAAACAGTAATCAGTAGTAAAAATAATAAAGTATTGCTTTATTAAAATCAATGAAAAAAGTAGGTTTTTATCTATCGACCAAATTTCACCTGATATGGATGCATCAAGCTCAGTTCAATTCCCTACATTTTACCATTTTTAAGGTACACTAATCTATATAATTTTATTTTCTGAAATAGTTGGGCCAGTGAAGATCTGTAACTTGAAGACTGGTTCAGAAGCTCTTTCTACGGAACCCACTGGTCTGGGATTTGTCAAAAATTCTCCCATGAGGCCACTGTTTGACCACATGTAAGTGTCCTCCACTTCCTCAGGCTCCAGAGAGCAGAGCCAGGTAGGTTTGTTGTGATGTGTTAGATGTGGGATAACGTATTAGGAGCGGATGTTGTAGGTGCTGAGAGGTTTAATGAAAGTAAAGTTCAAAGCCGGATGTTAATGGAAGACACAGAAAATTCAATGTATAGTAGAAAATAGTAAATATAATAAAAGGAATGAAAGGAAATTAGAAACACAAAGTAGAATGCCTCTTAATGAATAAGGAAGTAGGATGGGTCTTGTTGAATAAAGACACACGATTCCTCTCAAACAGTAAGAAAGTAGGATTCCCTAAATTGTCGAGAACAGAGAGCTTGGGTGAAGCCAGAGTGGAGAGTTTGGATGAGGGTTAAAGCGGTGAGTTAGAATAAGGCCGAGACTGGATGTGTACTCGGTAGTGTACACATCCGAGACTGGATGTGTACTTGGTAGTGAGGCTTGTAGGGTCTGGTGTGAGAGTTGAACTGGATGTGTACTCGGTAGTGAGGCTTGTAGGGTCTAGTGTGAGGGTTGGACAGGATGTGTACTCTGTAGTGAGGCTTGTAGGGTCTGGTGTGAGAGTGGGATTTGATGTGTACTGTGAAGTAAGGCTTGTTGGGTCTGGTGTGAGAGTTGGTCAGGATGTGTACTCTGTATTAAAGCTTATAGGGTCTGGTGTGAAGGTTGGACTGGATGTGTATTCCTTAGTGAGGCTTGTAGGGTCTGTTGTGAGGGTTAGACTGTCGTAGTCGTCGTTGTCTTACATTCATCTACTCAGAACAAGAAGTTCCAGTAGCACGGGCTATGGTGAGCCCGTAAGTGGAGGCTCTTTTGAGCCATTATCTGTATCAATGGCTGTTATCAGAGATCTGGCTATGGATTGGGGTCTTCTTGGTGGTTTTCACCCGTACAGGGCTGGCTGTACCAGTTATGGAGCTGGTGGGGTTAGTGTAGACCTTAATGTTTTCCGACTTTTCTTTGCCTACGACTTTGGCCGAGTCGTGCTATCGTTGTAGTTTGGTGTCAATTCCCTCTATGAGAAAGTCTTGAACCGAGTAGGTGTCGTATTTGTGGTGCGGCGGTGGAGCTCCTACTAAGATTTTCTCGTCTGAGGAATCCGTAACCTCTGTAGTTGGTGTTATGGTCTTTTGCCTCGCAGCCTTAGGTAGGCTCAGGTGTCGTGGGTTGGTGGTAGTAGCTATTTCAGGATCGTTGGTGGCGCTGTTAGCATTTGTAGACAGCGCGTCTGCTAGCGCGGCTCCTGAGATGCTGATGGTAGGAGTGTTGAGAGCTAGAGAGGGAATTACCTCTGTTTGTGCCGCCCGGGTCATGGGTGGTTCTGTAGTCTGTGTTGAAATAGACCTCGTGGTCGTCCTGGTGGTAGTCTCCGGAGTGGTAGTGGAGGCAGTGAGACTTGCGCCAGGGGCTATGATGGGGTCCAGGCTATGATGGGTTAGACTGGATGTGTACACTGTAGTAAGGCTTGTTAGATCTGGTGCGAGGGCTGGACTGGTTGTGTATCCTGTAAGGTTTGAAGGGTTTGGTGTGAGGATTTGACTAGCTTTGTACTCAGTAGTGAGGCTTGTAAGGTCTGGTGTGAGTGTTGGGTTGGATGTGTACTCTGTAATGAGGCTTTTAGGGTCTGGTGTGAATATTGAACTGGCTATGGTCTCTGTAGTGTACTCTGTAAGTAGGCTTGAAGGGTCTGATGTTTAGGTTGTACTGGATGGGTACTGTGCAATGTGGCTTGCAATGTCTGATGTGAGGGTTGGACTGGCTGTGTACACCTTAGTGATAATTATAAGGACTGGTAGGAGGGGTTGAAATGGTTGTGTACTCTATAGGGAGTCTTTTGTGAGGGATGAGATAGATGTGTACTCTGTATAGAGATTTGTAGGGCTTGGGGTGAGGGTTGGGTTGGCTGTTTACTCTGAAAAGGGGCCTATAGAGTCTAATACTTACCTAATTGTACTTACCTAGTTGTGCTTGCGGGGGTTGAGCTCTGACTCTTTAGTCCCGCCTTTCTTCTCAATTAACTGATGTACAGGTTCCTGAGCCTACTGGGCTTTATCTTAACTTCATTTGAAACTGTGTATGGCGTCTGCATTCACCACATTACTTAATGCATTCCATTTGTTAACTACTCTGACACTGAAAAATTCTTTCTAATGTCTCTATGGCTCATTTGGACACTAAGTTGCCACCTGTGTTCCCTTGTTCGTGCCCGCCCACCCCCCTTGTTCGTGCTCAAGACTTTGTCTTTGTCCACCCTGTTAATTCCCAGAGAATTTTGTAGGTAGTTATCATGTCGCTCCTTACTCTTCTGTTTTCCAGGGACGTGAGGTTCAGTTCCTTTATCGTTTCCTCGTAGCTCATATCTCTTAGTTCCAAGACGAGTCTGGTGGAATACCACTGAATCTTCTCGAACTTTGTCTTGTGTTTCACTAGCTATGGACTCCAGGCTAGAGATACATATTCCAGGATTGGTCTGACATAGGTGGTAAACAGGGTCCTGAACGATTCCTTATGCAAGATTCTAAAAGTAGTTCTTATGTTGGCCAACCTAGTATATGCCGTTGATGATATCCTTTTGATGTGGGTCTCTGGGGAGAGGTTCGGTGTGATATCAACCTCCAGATCTTTCTCTCTATATGACTCTTGCAGGATTGGACCTCCTACATGGTACTTTGTGTTCACTCTTCTGCTCCCTTCGCTTAGTTTCATTACTTTACACTTTCCAATATAAGGGTTGGACTGGCTGTATTATCTGTAGTTAGGCTTCTTGGGTACGGAGAGGGACGGACTGGCTTTGTACTCAGTATTGAGTCTTATAGGGTCCAATGTTAGGGTTGAGGTGGCTGTGTACTCTGTAGTGAGGCTTGTAGGATATGGTGTGAGCTTTGAACTGTTTGTGAACTCTGAAGTGAAGCTTTTAGAGTCTGGTGTGATGGATAGACTGACTGTGTACTCTGGAGTGAAGCTTGTAAGGTCTGGTGTGAAGATTGGACTAGCTGTGTACTCTGTATTGAGGCTCGTAGGGTTCGGCGTGATTGTGGGACTGGTTGTGTACTCCGTAGCGAAGATTGTGAGATCTGGTGGGAGGGTTAGACTGACTGTGTTCTCTGTTGTGAGGCCTGTAAGATCTGGTGTGAGGGTTGAACTGGTGGTGTACTCTGTAGTGAGGCTTGTAGGGTCTAGTTTGAGGGTTGAACTGGTGGTGTACTCTGTAGTGAGGCTTGTAGGGTCTAGTGTGAGGGTTGAACTGGTGGTGTACTCTGTAGTGAATCTTGTAGGGTCTAGTGTGAAGGTTGAACTGGTGGTGTACTCTGTAGTGAGGCTTGAAGGGTCTGGTGTGAGTGTTGAACTGCTGAGTACAAAGTTGTGAGGATTTTAAGAACTGACGTGGTGGTTAGACTGTTTTTTTTTCTCTGTAGTGAGGCTTGTGTAGACTGGTGTGAAGGTCAGACTGGCTGTGTACACTGTAGGAGGCGTGTAGGGTCTGATATTAAGTGTTGACTGGCTCTGTACTCTGCAGCGATACTAGTAATGTTTAGTGTGAGGATTGGATTGGGTGTGTATTCTATAGTGAGGCTTGTAGGTTCTGGTGTGAGGGTTGGACTTGCTGTGTTCTCAGTAGTGAGGCTTGAAATGTCTGGTGTGAAGGTTGAACTGGCTGTGTACTCTGTAGTGAGGTTTCTAGGGTCCGATGTGAGGGATGGACTAACTGTGTACTCAGTAGTGAGGCTCCTAGGGTCTAGTGTGAGGGTTGTAGTGACTGTGTGCTCTGTAGTGAGGCTTGTCGAGTCTGGTGTGAATGTTGGACTGGCTGTGAACTTCGTTGTGAATCTTCTAGGGTCTGGTGTATGGGTGATTGCCATGTACTATTTAGCGACTTGTGTAATGTCTAGTGTGAGGGCTGGTTGTTTACACTTTAGTGAGGCTTGGAGTGTCTGGTATGAGATTTTTACTGGCTGTGTTCAAAGTATTGAGGCTTCTACAGTCTGGTGTGAGGGTTGGACTGGTTGTGTACCCAGAAGAAACGCTTGTTAGGTGTTTTGTGAGGTTTGGACTGGCTGTGCACACACAAGAGGCGCTTGTTGGGTGTTGTGTGAGGGTTGCACTGGCATTATTCTTGGTAATGAGCCTTGAAGGTCTGGTGTTAGGGTTGAACTACATGTGTACACTTTAGTGAGACTTGTAGGGGTCAGGTGTGAGGGTTGGACAGGATGTGTACTCTGTAGTTAGGCTTATAGTATCCGGAGTGAGGAATTGACTGGCTTTGAAATCTGTATTGAGGCTTGTAGGAACCGGTGTTAGGGTTGAACTGGTTGTGTAATCTGTGCTGAGGCTTATACCGACTGGTGTGAGGGTAGAACTCTCTGTATTCTCTATAGCGATGCTTGTAGGGTTTGGTATTAGGCTTGAACTGGCTTGTGTATTCTGTAGTGAGATTGTAAGGTCTGGTGAGAGCGTTGAACTGGCTGTGTTCTTTCTAGTGAGGCTTGAAAGGTCTGTTGTGAGGCTTGAACGTGCTGTATACTACGTAGTTAAGCTTGTAAGGAGTGACGTTAGGGTTGAGCGGATGTGAACTCTGTAGAGATGCTTGTAAAATTTGGCGTGAGGGTTGAACTGGCTGTTAATTTTGTAGTGAGGTTTGGCCTGTATGTGTACTCTCTAATGAGGCTTATAAATTCTAGTTTGAGGGTTGTACTGGCTGTGTACTATGTAGCGAGGCCTGTAGGGTCTGGTGTGAGGGTTGAACTGGTTGTGAATTCTGTAGTGAGGTTTGTATTGTCTGGTGTGAGGGTTGGACCTGCTGTGTACTATGTAGCGACGCTTTTCCTATCTTGTATAAGGGTTGGGCAGGCTGTGTACTCAGTAGTGATGTGAGGGTTGGATTAGCTGTGTACTCACACATTCTGTATACTCAGTAGGCCTATAGGTTCCTGTGTGAAAGTTGGCCTGGCTAGGAACTTTGTAGTGAAGTTTGGAGGGTCTGGTGTGAAGGTTGGACTGGCAGATTAGTCTGAAGTTACGCTTATTGGGTCCGGTGTGAGGGATGGACTGGATTTATACTCTGTAGTGAGGCTTGTGGGGGTCTGGAGTGACGGTTGGACGTGCTGTGTTCTCTGTAATGAGGCTTGAATGGTTTGGTGTGAGGGTTGATCTGGCTGTGTACTCTGTAGTCTAGCTTGTAAGGTCTGGTGTGAGGAATGAACAGTGTGTGTGTTCTCAAGTGAGGATTATCGGGTCTGGTGTCAAGGTTGAACTGAATTTGTACTCTGTAATGAGGTTTGTAGCGTCTGGTACGAGGGTTAGATTTGCGGTGTATTCTGTACTGAGGGTTGTAGTGTCTAGTGTGAGGGTTGGATTGGCTGTGTACTCTGTAGCAGTGCTTGTAAGGTCTGGTGTAAGGGTTGAACAGTTGTGATCTCTGTAGGGAGGATTGTCGTGTCTGCTGTCAGGGCTGGACTGGCTGAATACTCTGAAGTGAGGCTTGCAAGTTCTTGTGTGAATGTTGGACTTACGAAGGAATCTGTAATGACGATTATAGGGTTTTATGTGCGGGGGACTGGCTGTGTTCTCTGTAGCGAAGTTTGTATTGTTTGGCGAGAGGGTTGGACTGGTTGGGTACTCTGTTTTGAGGCTTTTGGATCTGGTGTGAGTATTGAACTGGTTTTGTACTCCATAGTGATGCGTTAGGGTCTTGTCTTATGGAATGACTGGCTGTGTACTTTGTAATGAGGCTTCTAGGATCCAGTGTGAGGGTTAACTTTTTGCGTAATCTGTACTGAGGCTTACAGCGTTGTTTGCGAGTTGGACTACCTGTGAACTCTGGTTTGAGGTTTGGACTGGCTGTGTACTCTATGCGAAGGGTTTAATGAACTTGTAAGTGTCGGACTGGCTGTGTTATATGAAGTGTTGCTTGTAAGGTCTGGTGTGAGGACTGTCTGAACATTAAGAAGCGGTGCTTGTTGGGAGGTGTGAGGGTTGGACTGGCTGTGTACTCTGTAATTAAACCAGTATAATGATCCATCACTAGTCCTCCAGCTTCCGTTGCACCAGTAACAAGTATAATGATCCATTACTGGTCACACAGATTCTCTTGCACCAATATAATGATTCATCACTGGTCCTTCAGCTTTCGTTCTACCAGAATAATGATCAGTCACTTGCCCTCCAGTTTCCCTTCAACCATATAATGATCATTCTCTGCTCCTCCAGCTTCTGTTGCACCAGTATAATGATCCATCAATAGCTTCCACCTTTCGTTGCAACAGTATAATGATCCATCACTGCTCATCCATCTTTTGTTGCACAAGTATTTTGATCCATCACTAGTCCTCCCGCTTCCGTTGCACTGTATAATGATCTATCACTGGTCTTACAGCGTCCGTTGCACCAGTATAATGATCCTACACGAGTTCTTCAGCTACTGTAATAACAGTATAATGTTCCATCACTAGTTCCTCAGCTTCCGTTGAAGCAGTATAATGATCCATCACTATTCCTCCAACTTCCTATGAACCAGAATAATGATCCATCCCTGGACCTCCAGCTTTCATTGAATCAGTATAATGATATATCACTAGTCCTCTAGCTTTCGTTACACCTGTATAATGATCCATCACTTGTCCTCTAGCGTATGAT
The DNA here is from genome assembly GCF_040958095.1 of Procambarus clarkii. Lineage (NCBI taxonomy): Eukaryota > Metazoa > Arthropoda > Malacostraca > Decapoda > Cambaridae > Procambarus > Procambarus clarkii. The sequence continues at coordinate 46,810,104 of NC_091165.1, read as the reverse complement.
GTACCAGTACAATGATCCATCACTGCTCCTCCAGTTTCCTTTGCTGCAGTATATGATCCATCACTGATCGTCCAGCATCCATTGCAAATGTATAATGATCCATCACTGGTCCCTCAGATTCTCTTGCACCAGTATATTGAGCCATCACTAGTCCTCCAGCATCCGTTGCACTGTATAATGACCCATCACTGATCCTTCAGCTTCCGTTGCACCAGTATAATGATCTATCATTAGTCCTCCAGCTCCTGTTGTAATAGTAGTAGATATCCATTAGTCTCAGGAGACTACTGAGTGGCGCTCTCGTTGTCGGTCTGGAGTAGCCTCTCCCGGACGCAAAGCCACGGGTAAGTTGACACGAAGGAGAATCTGTTACCCAAGCAGCAAGTACAATTGAAATCGTATAATATTAAATCTCTTTTCCTCCAGCTTCCATTGCACTGTAGAATGGTCCATCACTGGTCCTCCAGTTTCCGTTGCACCAGTATAATGATCCACCATTAGTACTCAAGCTTCCGTTGGTTTGAATAATGATCCATCACTAGTCCTCAAGTTTCTGTTGAACCAGTATAATGTGTGAGATTATCCCTTTTTTTGAGGTGAATAGTTTACAAGTATCTATTGGCCAGATGGGCACTTCGTAGCACTCAAAATAATAATTCAACAGCACTACGTTGACACCAGAGGTGAACTCAATAATAATATGTGTGACCTCAGTCGGAAAGGACTGAACTATCATCAAAACAAATGCTGATGGCAGATTGTACTTTAATGACTGACTAGGGATGCATAGAGCAACTGCAGGAGTCCAAATCCTTGGCACTCCTTATCCAACTTCTGGGACCGTAGAGCTTCTGGGACCTCAGAAGGAGGTCGTCAGAGTAGCTCTTCGGTCCTCACATCAAATAAATTTGTATTTGGTGTGAATGGCCATGAAAATGGTTCGAATCCAAATAATCCAGGCAACATACAACAGGATCACTTTTAAAACAGAAATAATGCCAAAGTAATAACTAGGTGCAAAGGTTTACAAAGTATGAACGTAAAGGCACTGTAGTTCAACAAATAGTTTATTCATAAAACTTAATACTAACCATATATGACAAGAATAATCTGACGTTACGTTAATGTCTGTCGTGGCGCTTGACAAGGCTAGGCTAACAGGAATCACTGTTTCCAGTTCGGACCGCTCGCAGTACTGCTGACCCTAATTAATCTTAACAAAGTGAGCAACCACTCCAGACGCTATGGCAGCTCGTCACGACTGCGGCAAGGAGCAATAACTCACAGTGAAAAGACAACGGGCCCATCCTGGCGCCAGATGTGAAATCCGTGACCAACGTGGGGTGATTTATAACTTAAACAACAACTAACAGACATGTCACTGAGACGAGTGTTCCATGCAACACTCAGTTAATTACGTTACACGATGACAGATGGATGACAATATATCCAATCAATTTCAATCAAACCATTACAGATGTTTTACGTTACTATATCCCAAGACATTCAAATCAAAACAATGAAAAACTAAGTTAGCACACTGTCAACCCAGACAGTCCAACCAATCAAAACAATGTCAATGAAATCAGTAACGGCTTACGGGTAATTAACAGTCCCTGAGTAATCATTCAAGGATCTGTCAGAACTTGACAGCTCAACTCGATTCACGAAGAATTGACGTTATCGCTCGGCCGTCACTGAGACCGCTTAACAAACGCTGATTAGTCAATACGATTGCTAATCACCGCGTACTAAATCGAACGAGTATAAATTACGGTAAATCAATACACTGACTTCAAGAAAAATGGACACTACGTTACACTGACTTCTCAAGTTAATGAACACTGAATACGCTGACGTCTCAAGAATAATGAACACAAATTATACTGACGTCTTGAGAATAAATGAACACAAAGTACACTGACGTCTCAAGAGCAAATGAACACAAAGTATACCAGTACGGGGTCACCGAGACCAATACAACAATACGCAATAATGACACTGAGTCACAACAATACGGGTCACAGAGACCAACACAATAATTACACTAAATCAAAGTGCACCAGGTCACAGAGAGCAACACAATATAGTAAACACTACTGAACACAACACACTGACACACCTGTCAAAACAATAATAATAAGGAATACACAATTAACCTTACTTGTACTTATTAACCTACCCTTACAGCATGTCTCCTGGAAGTACAGAACAGAACGGTATGGAAATGGGTTAAACACAGTGATGGTATAATATTCAGACCACACTAACCACAATAAAACACACAATGACACTAAGTCGCTAAATGTGTGTAACTGATGTAGGAATTTGGCACGTATGAAATATACATAGAAATAATGTTTGAGTACTCATGTAAATTATACCGGTTAGGGGGCCTCGTAGCCTGGTGGATAGCGCGCAGGACTCGTAATTCTGTGGCGCGGGTTCCATTCCCGCACGAGGCAGAAACAAATGGGCAAAGTTTCTTTCACCCTGAATGCCCCTGTTACCAAGCAGTAAATAGGTACCTGGGAGTTAGTCAGCTGTCACGGGCTGCATCCTGGGGGTGGAGGCTTGGTCGAGGACCGGGCCGCGGGGACACTAAAACCCCGAAATCATCTCAAGATAACCTCAAGAGGACACACACTCGTTAGCATACACACTCACTGCCCCAGTTTGGTGGGGCAGTGAGTGTTTGGTGAGTTGTCTCTTCCAGACAACTCACCAAACAGAAACTTCTGTACAGTGCTTACACTTTAGTCGGGAGATCACCCTGCACGCTTCTTGCTTTTGGAGAGGGGTTCAGAATCCCATATTTAGGGGATGCGGCTCCAACACAAACCTCGTTATCATGTGAACACACCTACTTGAACCGCCGTGACTCCCCACTCTCTCCTTGATTGAGTATGATCTCCTCAATCCCCTTTTTGTTTGAATTATTATTCTGTACTATACTGTCCACCTTTGTGGTGCTTTCTCTCTCTCTCTCTCTCTCTCTCTCTCTCTCTCTCTCTCTCTCTCTCTCTCTCTCTCTCTCTCTCTCTCTCTCTCTCTCTCTCTCTCTCTCTCTCTCTCTCTCTCTCTCTCTCTCTCTCTCTCTCTCTCTCTCTCTCTCTCTCTCTCTCTCTCTCTCTCTATCTATCTATCTCTATCTATCTCTATCTATCTATCTCTATCTATCTATCTCTATCTATCTATCTCTATCTATCTATCTCTATCTATCTATCTCTATCTATCTATCTCTATCTATCTCTATCTATCTCTATCTATCTCTATCTCAATCTATCTCTATCTATCTCTATCTATCTCTATCTATCTCTATCTCTCTCTCTCTCTCTCTCTCTCTCTCTCTCTCTCTCTCTCTCTCTCTCTCTCTCTCTCTCTCTCTCTGTCTCTCACTTCCCGGGAAGGCTCACTAAGACAAGGGCAAACACCTGTTAACTACACAGATTTAATAACAACACAGAACACATACAGAACACTCACATACAATACATGGGAATATAAACCTCTACACTATGATATTATAACCTGGTTGCAAACCAATATCAGCAGGACTCTATCAGTTACTTATACCAAGTGGTAGCTCAACTCCTGGCTTGCCACTTATGCTACCAACCTCGCCAAGTTAGTTAAACCTAGTAAAGCAATTACGGCACTATCAACCTTACCTAGAGGGTTAAACCTTGTAAAACAAATATGGCATTATCAGCCCTTGAACATATATATACATATACCTCTGCAGGTAATCCAGCCTACAGTTGTAATTCAATAAACTTCAGTATAAATATTCCTTGGCATAGAAATGATAATCAATCTCCCAGCTTTCACTGCGTCTTGCACGCTAATGACAATCAAGCACTCTACCAATTCCCTACAAGTAGTCAATAAGAACTTCCTTCCCACCTCTGGGAGTTCACTATCCTGATATCATTAGGTTCTTCCAGGTTTGTCTACCAGGATCCTCTACAGCTCTTCCAGGTTACTGCACCATGAAGTTTCCCTTGGACTCCAGTGGTACTCTACCACTGATTCCACAGAAGCATGGGAGACTTCACTTCACTGCTCCTCTTCACACAGTTTGAGGTCCAATTCCTCACTATGGGGCTTGCTCTTCCACAGAGTACAAAATCCACTCCTACAGCCTTGAAGATCTACTCATTAGCTTCTTCTCTTGCCTCAGAGTACTCCCATCAACTCCTTCCTCAGAACAAACCTGCAACCTATCGATACGCTAATAAAAATGTTTCTCTGCAAACAAACAATTAAAATAAACTACATAATAAATGTCTCCACTCGACATTCCTCTGACTCCTTCCTGCCATGAGGACTCCCCCACGCTCGGGCACGTCTATTCTCCACTTCCCAGGGCGGCCTGCCTGCCCCAGGCTGCCAGCTGGTCAGTCACCTGCAAGCTATTGGCAGGAGAGGATGTGCTGCTCCTTCCCTCAGCTGGTCCTCCCATCTTCACTCTCTTATTTAGGCTTTTTGCCTTAACACAATATGTCTAATATCCCAATAAACCTTTCTATGGTCGCTGGGCACACGACCAACTGCAGACCATCACTGTAAACTATTAAAATGATTACCACTGAAATGGTTTCCTGCAAGAGCGTGTACTCGTTGAGCGGTAGACGCCTGGGAGCCCTAGGCTGCCCACAAAACTGCTTCAGATAATGCTCCACAATCTTTCTGCAGTGTACGACTTGATCTCAGATGTCCACAAACTTATTTCACAAGCGAGACGTCTGTCCACTTCCTTCTTCTTGAAGGTATATCACTCAGGGGTTCTTCTTCACCAGGGACTCAAACGGAGCACACCCTCCCCTCACAATCTCTTCAGCTAAAGTGAGCTCAAGCTCTTCTGAAGGGAGCCTTACTCCTCCAGCAAACTCTCCACATCCCCTGACCAGTCATTCATTAATATTCTTATTCACTGCCCATACTCCTAAACTGTCTGTCAAATTTAACCAATTGTTTTACATATGTATCTTCACGTCTATAATTCTTTGACCTCTTAGTTGGGTCAGGTCTTGCAGAAAAACTCTCAGGGGAAGACTCGTTTCTCCTGCAGGCTGAGATAATAACACTCCCCTCCCCTTATTTTTGAGTTATTCTAGTGGCAAGGCTCGGGATAACGCATCAACCACCACATTGTCTTGTCCTTTAACCAATTTGTTCGGCCGGTTGATCTGTTTACATACTCCCCTTAGGAGTCTACAATTATCCGTTGCACCTTGCAACAACTAGCTCACAACTCGCTAGAAACATGGTCTTCTCTTAAACAATTCGACTTCTTTCACCTTGGCTAGGCTGTCCCCCTTGGACACCTGCACTCCATCAGTCCACTCTACTTATTGTTTCCACCCTCCGTTTCCTCCTCTTCTTGCACTCTTCACGTCCAGAGTCAGGCATCTAGCGTCTGTACCTCCTCTGTTGTCCTCATGCTATAGTTCATTGTCCTCACGATTTGGTCTATCACCACCACTCTTCAGTCTCACATCAACATACTTCACTCTATCATCTTCACGCTTCCATCTACTGCCATCATACTTCCGTCTCCTGTCATCATACTTCGCTCTCCCGTCTACACCAACGATCCCTCCTTCCATATCCTCATTTATCCAAGACCTCATCCTCTTTGACTTCCATCGAATCCTCAGCTTTCTTCTATTCCTCCATGCTTGCATCATCAACCTCTTCTCACCTCCACATAACACACAACTCCATTTCCTCTCCTTCAACTCTTCATGGTTCCTTCAAGGTTTCCTCGAGTACTGCATTACTGCATTCGACCGTACTTTTCGCTTTACATCTTTCAGCGTGCTCGTAAGCATCCCTTTATGCATACTATCTCTTCTCATTTCTTCTTCTTGGCTATCACTATTCTTCACTATCTATTCTCCACGCTTCCCGTGAAACATGTCAACTCCTGACACCTCAAACAACTTAACTCCATTATCCCTATGCTTCTGTGCTCTTGGACAACTTGACGCTTTACTCTCGTCCTCAATCTGTCCACATCCTTTTTCTCTTCTGCTCAGCACAGTTGCATCCCCCTTCCGATTCTCAATTTCAGTGGGCTGGGCTCTACTCAGGTCCGAGCTCTTCACATTCTTCTTCTTCTTCGGTCGGGTCATCTTCACTTCTGACCTCTTTGAGACTCCATTCTCCTGAGCCAGACCTTCCTCAAACAGCCACGCTATCTCCATATCAACATCTTTCCTCGGTGGAGCCGAGACTGTCACATCTTCGCCAGTGTCTTCCTTGTCGGCCACCTCTGCCTTCGTCACTACCGAGACAGGGTACTCAATGGCTTGGCGGTCTCCTGACACGTCCTCTCGAATGTCAGTCGGGTTCACACACTCAGGTGTCCCATCTGTGTCGTGGCCTTCCTGGCACAGCCTCCGCTGTTACCTTTAGCAACACCTTTGTCCCACACAAGTCATTCCCCAAGATCACTTGAAATTCTGGAACAGAGGCATACTCCCAACATCACCTCCGTCGACACCCTCTGACATTTCATTTCACCCTCTGACAGAAGCCCATGCGCCTTATTAATCTTCCTCCTGCCAGATAACAGTTGACCACTCCCAATCAGGCTTCTCGTGATCCATCTCTGATTCTCTCCGGTATCTCTTAGGATACCAACTTCTACTTCAGGTTGGCTTCCTATTCTGATCCAACCTTTACTTATGAACGACCTGTACCGCTCGTTCACTAACATTATACTCTGTGGTTTGTTCTGGGCTACCTCAATATATTTATTCCTAGGGTCACACGTGGGCAGGGTCTCAACACTCTTGTCCTGCCGACAATCTCTCAGCACGTGACCTAATCTGTTACAACTGTAACATTTCATCTGGGAAAAGTCTCTTCTAGATGTACCAGAGTGGCTCTGACTCTATCCACTCGCACGGGAGTTCCTCGGGCCAGGCGCACTACTCGTGGTCTGTGGAGCTCGACTGGACCCTTGACTTTTCAGCACGTTTTTAGTTTCTCGTTTAACTTCTCTATCCTCACTTTCAGATGAAGTGTGCGCCCTACTGTTCTGAGTTTCAGGATGCTTGCGATTACTCGCCCATTTATCAAAAATTTTCACACCCCAGTTTCCTCTGGGTCTATCATAATTCCTTCCTCTCCAGACTCCACTGGGTCTGCCATTACTACGTCTCGCCTCGCTTCTCACTCTGTTCTCCCTTAATCTTTTGTATGCTTCAGTAATCATATCCACCCTATCAGCCTCGTCTTTCACATCATTTACCCCTACCTCTTGGATCTTGAACTTTGTCTCGGGGTGCATCATCTCCAGGAATTTTTCCATTATCATCAGCTGTTTCAGATCAGCATAGGCTCCAACTCCGGCAGCCTCAATTCACTTCTGGAATCGCCTTTCCAGATCCCTTGCTGTCTCAGCAAACGTACATGCTCCAACCTTCACCATCTCTCTGAAGCGCTTCCTATAAGCTTTTGGGGTTAGCTGAAATGAACGCAGTATGCTGCTCTTCACTGTTGCATAATCCTGGCATTCCTCCAGTGTCAGTTGTGTGTATGTCTCCCTGGCTGCGTCGGTCAATCTTAATTGCACCATTTGAGCCCAGTCTACCTGTGGCCATTCCTGGATGCTGGCCACCTTTTCGAAGTGTTCAAAGAAACTCTCTGCCTCTTCGGGTACAAATAGGGTGAATGTCCTTTTCCCTAACCCTATTATCTGGTGGGTGTGATACCTGGATGGTGCTCTCTGGTAACCCATATCAAACCTTTGCTCAGCCAAGGTTCTATTTGCTTCTGTCTGCATTTGTTTGGTCCTCTCTTTTTCCCTTAAGACCTGGGCTTTTTCTTTCTCCTGTTCTAACTCCAGTTCTTTTATTCTGGTTTTCTCTTTTTATACCTCACTTTTAATCTGAAGTTCTAGCCTTAACTTCACCAGTTGGAACTGTCTTCCCTCACACTCACGTTCGCGCTGTGTCTGGAGCTCTATTTGGAACCATTCTAAGCACCTGTTCCTGCGGCTCCTGCTACTGTGGCTACTCTTACTGCTCCAACTCGATCCCTGGGATCCCACTTCATCCTCCCCATCATCCTTCTTCCCACTTTCAGCTCCTTTCTGGGCTCCTTGATCTGCCGCCTCACTCTTGGCTCTTAACTGCCTCAGGATCTCATCC